>NW_024571780.1:0-169765 GCF_018153835.1 Drosophila eugracilis | reverse complement strand
GGTGTACCTCTGAGCTAGTGGATCAGATCGAACAACGCTCCCGCCTAGCACAAGTTGCTGCCCCTATTCCAAATTATATTTCCTCGGCATGTCGCCTGCCTCAATGCGACACCTAGGTATACTCCGGAGATTATCTTTGGTGGACAACGTTCCGTTACCTATTTACGGCAATTTAAATTGGCAATCCCAGACTAACTGTAGTCAAAAAATCTATTCTACCTCGACACCAAGACGAGTGCTGAAGCCCGCTCGATAGACGCTCCGTTTGAGCACTAAAACGATAGACGACATGCGCCCCCCAAATCAGACTCAATCCAGAGCATCAAATGACTGCGCTTCGACTCAATGCATCCAGTCCCATGAGCCCCAGATAGGGTTACGCCGATATTGTTACTTGATACTCTTTTTATCATTCATTTATTTATTGGATCTTCTCTTAGTATTCAAATCTTAACATAACAATGATATTTAAATTGTATCAATGTCCAAGATCGAAGGTTGAAAGTTGATTCTCTATAATTGGGTAAGGCCGATGAGCTTGTGGAAGACGTCTGGTAGGATTGGGTATGATGATAATCTCGTTTTGAAGTTAATTTTTTGCTCTCGATTATTTGCTTAACGGGTTTTGTGTCCATTGTGGATTTATCTTTGCGAATACACAAAGGGGCCCCAGTGATTGTTCTCAGAATGTTCAATTGCGCACGTTGGTTTAATTCTATGTTGCTTTTACTTGCGTTGGCGTAAAGTTCTGAACCGTAGTTCTAAATTGGTTTGAGACAGGGTTTTTAATTAGAACTTTATAATCCGGTTTAAGAGCGAACGGGAGCGGAAACTGCTGGCCTTAAGTTTTAGGCAGGTCTTCTTTTGTTTCTCCAGGTAAGTCGCCATTTCGTCTACTTGTGGAATCGGTGTATTATTTTAGGAGTAGGGTGTAGTATTTCGGATTAATGGAGGACAAGTTACCAGTTTGAGTGTAAACGTGATTTGCTTACATTTCTGCTCGGTGAATTATAGGCGCCAATCAGCTAGTCACTTTTCTACAGGTGGAAACCACTAAGAGGTTTTGGATATTTTTTGATGCTCTGTATATAAATTTTGAGCAGACGATTGCACTGTGGTCAGTGAAGATTGATATAACTGTTTGGTGGTTTGAGGGAATATCTTATATATACAGAATGTATAAGATTGGTCCTAGAACGCTTCCTTGAGAAACTCCAGCTTCCAGTTGTGGTGTTGTTTGTGACAAAATAGTGGTAATTAACAAACCCACCGGGTACAGTAAAGTAATTTTCGAAGCAACAAATTGACGGCGAGGTATAATAAGAAAACAGACTTTATTTCATAATATGATATAGCTTTATTGTTATTTTTAAAAGTTATTTTAACCGAAATTTGTTGTCCTACCTTAGAAATTTTCTCTACGTATATAAGATTACCCAATCAGATAAATATTTATTTTAAAATAAGAGTAGTTCCAAAAAATGTACGTCTAAATAAAGAAAAACAGTTTAACAGGAAGAACAAAACGAAAAGAAACTTTTAAACTTTTAGCAATCTTCTCGAGCTGATTGGGATCAGCATTTTTCAATAAGCATTTCAGAATGCACGAACAAGATAAATACAAATATCATCAACCCATTTATAACTTTCGAAGAACTCATATGCTGCCGTGATCCTGTATTTTTAAATATCCATGGTATTCGTGGAGATGGCATGAATCCAGTCGGCTTGATAGTCTTTTCATATCCGTTACGTGCGGAAAGATACGTGATCACTGAAATGTATATGTAGAATATTATTTAATGTAAGTAAATTCGGTGGAAACGTTTTCAAAATATATTTATTTTAAAAATTTTGGAATTTGCCTGTCAGCAATGTCAAAAAACTTTAGCAAGCGAAATACTTTTACAGCTAAAATCCTGTCATGTTTATAGTAATAGTGTGTTATTGATATTGTTAATTAAACATTTGTCTTTAATTTATTTCCTAGAAATTCCTGACTCCTGCAAAATCAGTTCTGCCGACGTCTACCAAAGACAGCCAAAGACAAAGACGGATGAGGAGCGGTGGGTTTATAAGCAGTTTCTATTTTATTTTGGTTCTTCCAGTTTCGCATGCGCTTTCATGTTACTTTGTAGCGCATGCGCTATTGGGAGCTTTTGTAGAATTCCTGTACCTCGAAGATTTTGTTGTCAGGCCGAACTTCTGAAATTGGCGTGGTTTTGTTGCGGAGTTGATTTCGTTTTGATTTAATCTCGGAATAATATTTGGAAATTGAACTGCCCCGGTTTGTTTATTCTACAGCAATTAAAAACTCTTAGTTGTTCAACATTTTGGTGACCCCGACGTGATCGCATCCCATTTTGATTATTGTTTGGTCAATTCGGAGGATGGTTACTTTTGTTTATCAATGTAAATTAGTACCTAAGATCTTTTGAAGCTCAAGCTGCGCTCTCGGATGAAGAAAGAGCTTTCGCTCTCTGACTCTCTCGCGAAAAACCACCATTGTATCTACAAACTCAACTAATAGCTCTAGAAGAGCCTGAATAAATTTGGAGTGAACACTTGCCTTTGGAATATCAAGGCGTCCAGAAGGTTTCTTTAATTTGGCAATCCCCTTTAACTTTGAATCGTAATTTGCCTTACCGGCGTTCGTTATCCAGGGCATTGTGGTTCTCTTTAAAAACTCCAGCCCCGCCACGAGTCGTTACTAAATACGACCGTTTCGCAGACAAGGCACATACCTCGAATGCAGTTGCCAAGGTTCCATATTTTTTGATGGCATATCGCGACTTTTTGAGATTCAGGCTATCCAAAGTCCATCAGCAAGCGCGTTGCGATCGCTTATTGATACTGTATCAGCAATATATAAATCCTTGTTGTCAGTTGGCGACGAAAAGGTTATTGCAAACGCACTTTTGATTCACATTGTCATGTCGATGGTTGATGGAAAGACTCGGTCAAGGTGGGAAGAAAATCTTGATTATCAAAAAATTCCGTTGTGGTCTGAGTGTGTTAATGCCCTTAATAAGCGCTTTCAGCATTTGTCTGCTAAAAAGGCAACAACTGGGCTGTCTAAAGGACGCAAAGAATAACTAGATTCAAGAAACAAACATGTTGGCAAAACTTCGCTGGCAGTTGCACAAACGTGCAAAACCCCCGAAACAGCAAAATGATGGTTCTGTAGATGAAATGATCACTTTATCACGACATGTCCATCGTTATCAGCTGCTTCTGTCATAGCTCATCGTGTTCGCCTGCAAGGCAGCTCAATGCAGGGTCTGCTCGAACATACATTGTTACATCGCTATACTGCAGACCCAGTCATACAACAAAGTTTAAATCCTGTGGCAAGCCAACAAGGAAAGACTCGGGTTCCCAGGTCAATTTTATAACCGACGAGTTGGCAAGAAGCTTGCAGTTAAAGCAAATTCGAAAGGAAAGTAACTTGTTGGGAATCGGAAAATCTAGCGTATGCGTGCACCAAATTATGCCAATAACGATTACCGCTCGTATTTACAAACATCAAATAGTACTTGATTTAGTAGTACTGAAATCTATTTCAACCTATCATCTAGAAAAATGAGTTTCATTCGAATCACTAAACATTCCTACAAATTTACCTCTCGCTGATCCAGCTTTTCCTAAGCCCCAAAAAGTAGATTTGCTGCTTGGAGCAGATACGTTTCTTGATCTATTGAAGGATGGCCAAATAAAACAACAAAATAAACTTACTTTGCAAAACCCCAAAGAACTGAAGCGTGCTCTATTGTGAGTACAGTGGAGAAGTCTGGTCCACTTGAAAAATTAGTAAAGCGATTCTGGGAGTTGGAACAGGTTCCAAATGCTTTGTGAGAAAAAATTTTGAGAAACAATTGTTCGATTACCCTCTGGTCGGCTGCAAATATCCTTACCATTTAAATCAAGCCCAACGTGTCTCGGATTATCGTTTGAGATAGCGAGAAGACGGTTTCTGTCGTTAGAGAAACGATTAACTAAAAATTCGAACATACAGTTAATGTTTAAGCAGTTCATGGAAGAGTATTTGGCTCTCGGACATATGACTGCAATCGAGGGTTCAATACCGAAAGATCCGCATTGTTTTATACCCTACCAACGTGTAGAGCGTCCACAAAGCACGTCCACTAAGCTCAGAGTGGTATTTGATGCATCTTGTAAGACTACTTCGCAAGTGTCGCTAAATAACCTTCTTATGGTAGGACCAACAATACAGCCATGTTTGTATTCCACTCTCCTAAGATTTCGCTGTCACAAATATGCACTGGTTGCAGACATAACTAAAATGTACCGTCAAGTGGAAGTTGACGAGGCACACCGAATGTTTCAAATAATTGTATGGAGAAAATATGCGGCCAGCCCTTTAAAATGCTTCTGCAAGAAGCGTGGCTTTTGAGTCTGAATTGGGATGATCCTGTGCCCCAAGACTTTGAGAAAAAGTGGAATTTAGTAAAACACGATTATCTACTCTTGGAATCAGTGGTTATTCCAAGATTCGTGGGAACAAGCAACCAAGCAGTGAGTGGTATAATGGGCTTGCTGATGCATCTACACGAGCCTATAGGTGTTGCCTGTATGTTAGAGTGGTGGGGTGTCTGTACAGTTGCTAACCACAAAATCTAGGGTGGCTCCTTGTTGGCAAAGCTTTGGAATGAAGTTCGCAGCATCATTAACTTTATAGTCGAGAGTCTTGTCCTTTGGTCCGATTCGGAAGTGGTTCTTCACTGGATACAAACTCATCCATCTCAGCTTGCTACATTTGTCTCTAATCTAATTGCAGATATTCAAGACATTGTTTCATCAGCTGTTTGGCGGCATGTGCCAACCAAGGAAAACCCTGCAGATTTAGTTTCGCGAGGATGCTCTGTTGATAAGTTAAATGCCGCATTTTGGTACAACGGTCCCAGTTTTTTACAAACGGAAGACGAGTACTGGTCAAGAAATTCACATCTTCAGCTATCCGAAACCGACGCAGCGCTTGAAACCAAAAAATCACGAGTTGCTCTGATCGCGGCCGATGTTGAGCTAAGCCCAATTTTAAAAGTTGTAGAAGGGTCATTGTCGTATCTGAAAGTAGTTCGCATTGTGGCTTATATGAATCGATTTATTAACCGAAGGAATAAATAGGAAAATATGTATCCGTCAGCTGATGAACTCGGAACGGCGTTTCTGAAAGTAGTTGAAGCCGTTCAAAAAACAGAATTTGCGGAAAAAATTGTAAGACTGCTGAAATCAGCTAATTTGCGGGCTGGAATCCAAAAGTTAAACCCTTTTTTATCTGTTGAAAACTATGATACCCCTTCATATTCCTTATTGCGCGTAGGTGGCCGTTTTTTACATGCCCTCATTGCTCACAACGCGAAATTCCCTTTGTTAATGTCAAAAAATTGCAAATTTGTGACCCTGTATTTGAGCCACTTACATAAAACTAATTGTCATGCGGGCCCATAGTCGTTGGTCCTGCTTCTCAGGCAAGTGATATGCGCGTCGCGAGTGCAGTGCCATTGAACGGCAGTGCGTGCATTGTTTTCACTATAAACCGAAACTTCTATCACAGATAATGGGTAATTTACCAAAGGATCGATTGCAGGGAAATAGGCCCTTTGATATAAGCGGAGTCGATCTCTTTGTTCATCAATGTAAATCAGTAACTAAGATCTCTTGAAGCTCGGGCTGCGCTTTCGCGTGAAAAAGAGCTCTCTGTCTCTCTCGCGAAAAACCACTATTGTACCTAACAACTCAACTAATAGCTCTAGAAGAGCCTGAATAAATTTGGAGTGAACACTTGCAATTGGAATATCAAGGCGTCCAGAAGGTTTCTTTAATTTGGCAGTCCCCTTTAACATTGAAACGTATTTTGCCTTACCGGCGTTCGTTATCTGCACGAACAATTATTGTGATCAGTTTAAAAGTGACACGGAAACTTGTTGTTTTTTTTGTCATAATCGTGAACTCAAATTACATAATGGATTCTGGAGCTGAAGCCACTATATCTGCTGCTTCAAGCAGGTAGAGAATGCTGCGGAAACGAGCAGAAGTGACCTGTCCAGAAATGGAGGTACTGCATCAGAAGGTCAAGTCAGCGTCGCTGACCGAAAAGGCAACCATTATGACCCTGGAACCAATCGAGAAGCGTCTGCGTCGGTCGATTCAGCAAGAATTGGAGGAGCTGAACAATACTGAAGTCGGAAGTGATTTGTATTGGAAATTCTCTCAGCTAGTCGTGCACGTCGACATCCAGTCGGAGGTTGCCAAGCGCTCCAGTACAGTTTCTGCCCACTCTACGCTATTGGATGGTACCAAAGGTGCTGGTACTTCACCCACACCCTACACGCCTGCTCCTTCATTGCCCCCGTTGCCGATGTCAACATTTAGCGGTGGCTATGCCGAGTGCGCAACCGTTTTAGTAATCGACGGTTAATATTCAATGCTCACATCAACGAGATCCTGCAGCTAAGAGTAGTCAAGCCGGAATCCGTTACAAATCTTCGAGAGTTATCAGACCGGTTCCATAGCCCCTTAAGAGTTCCGCGATGGCGGACGATATTAAGGATGCCTCCTCATCCAGATCATCTTTCAAAAGATGAACCGTGCTAAAAAGGCGAAGTAGGAAGACTCTATCACAGGAAACAGTGCTGACAGCCTGCCAACTTGGAGATTTATGGTTCGCTTATTGGAACAAAAGTGCCGTACACTAGAGACTGTGGATTTGACCATAGCTTCGCATCTGGTAGCCATCGAAGGCCACTTAATAATCGTTAGTGCATGTCCTTAATGCTCCGCCGGCACCGTGTGCCCTGTGCGGTATCCTGACAGATGTTGTGCCTTTTGGCCCAAAGTTCTTCACCTTGCCAGTCGAGGAACGATACAATGAAGTCCGGGGTCTTGCCCTCAGCTTCGATACGTTTGTGATCGCAACGCTGAAACAGTGTTCTTGCCAACCGCCAACATTCTCGTCCGTGGCCGGTCAGGAGACTGAGCGCTACTTCATTCTGGCTCACAGGTTCATCCTATTGCGGTTGGCCTGCCAACTTCATCTTTATCGCTCCAATGCTCTGTAGCAGTGACTGGCCTTGGTGTACCGAGTACTTAAAGGGTGCGCAGTGTATTACTTTCTGGCAGTGTTTACATAATTCATGGTCCCGGTCATAAACCCCAAGTGGCCGAAATATAAACCGATCGCTATGGCTTAGGCCCGCACGAAGTGCTAGCGTCGGCATAATTGCATGAACGGACCGCATGTGCATACCCCTCGCGCTCCTCATATAAGAGGGCATATGTGTATCACGAATCACCCGTGAGACGACCAATAGATGATACGGCCAGAAATCGTGCCCGTAGCGAGTAGCTGAGGGACAGTCTGGACAAGAAAACCACGGAGTGCAATACTGCTGAGAGAAATGCCTGCATGTACGAGTCGCGTTTCAATGAGCTGAGCAACTTCAACCTGGCCAATACCGATCGGAAAAAGATTACTGATGAACTGAACGATATAACCAAGAAGTTGGATCTTCTGCGCAAGCAGTTCGAAGACACGCGCAAGGTTCTAGAGCAGGAGACACTGTCGCCTTTTGACTTTAAAAATACCAGGAGATCAATGAGTCGCGCCGCATACGCCAGACAGAGGATAGCGAAATCGACGGACGCCTCAGCTTCGAGTATGATGCCATTGAAGCTGTCGTGAAGAGCAGATGCGAGTTATCGAGTCGCTTTACAGGGATAAAATCTGTCGTCTGCAAGAGGCCGCTGCACGCACATCCAACTCGACGCACAAGTCCATCGAAGAGTTGCGCTCGACTCGTGTTCGTATTGACGGTCTAAATGCCAAGACTCACGATTTTGAGCTCGTACGTGAATGGGAGCAGGAACTAGATAACACTCGCGTGCGTCACAGCCAAGAGGTGGCTCAGCTCCAGAAGAAGCTTACTCGACTGCGCGAAGCTGTGCTTAGGTCGATGAATCTGAAGATCGCAGCATCTCGAACTGCAATGTCTCAGCTAGCGCCAAAAACGACGTGGAAAACAAGGAGATCGATTCCGAGGGAAAGTTCTTAAAGCTATACAATACAATGGTTTTGAATTTGAACTCGGAATAAAATTTCAAAATTGAACTGACACGGCGTATTTATTTTATAGCGATTAAAAACTCTTAGTTGCTCAACAGGTCTTGTGCGATAAATTCTGGGATATTGCCCTACTCGTATTCATCTCAGGACTTAAGTGCAGCCTCAAAGAGGCGTATGCCGTGACGCTATTTGCGAGTACGACTAGGATGCAAGTCATTTTAAAGGGGAAAATCCCTGCTAATGGCAGGAGTAGCGGAAATCAACATAAGCCTTTTAGTTGACAAGGGCGCTGTTAAAAATTGTATCCATCCATACGATTGAAAGGCATCCACCTGGTCGAATTCCCATTTGCAATCCATTTAATTTCTGGCGGGACCACAATGATGAAGAACTGTTTCGTGTCTATATTCAACTTGAAGACAACCCCCATTATCTTGCCAGACCGAAACTCAACATATGAAACCAGGCAGGCGTATCGCTTTGCCTAGCCTCCGGTCCTCAAAATCCGGAACCACTTAAGAACTGCATCATCCAAAAGACAAAGTCCCCTACAATAATAATAATAAAGTAAAAATGCCCCTACTATAACTCAATATAAAAAGGACTCTGACGAATCAGGCAAAAGACAGATGCGTCTGGTGCTTGACTTTCCCAAGCTAAAGGAAAGAATGGCACGTGGCAAGGAAAAATACTTCACTGCTCGACCTTAAGCGTAGCTACCATCAAAATACTCTCGCTGAACGCAGTCGTGAGAAAACTTTATTCAGTCCGAGAGCAAAACGGTAAGTTCTGCTACGTTTATGAAAATGATGCCCATGTGAAGCTCTTAGATTGGGTTCTAAAGAGCGTTTACGATGCAAACATGACCATATCGGCGCAGTAATCTAGTTCATCGTGACCAATAAGTCTGCTGTCACAGACCCAGAAAAGGTCAAGGCCATTAAAGAATTTTTAGAACCAAAAAATATGTTTGAGGTAAGGTCATTACTAAGCCTGGCAAGCAATTTTAGAAACTTTTAAAAGATTTTGCATTAATAGCGATACACATTTCGGACATACTTAAAGGTGAAAACGAAAGTGTTATTAGCAACAACGACCCTTTGAGAACCTGTGCAATATCCCAGCATCTTAGGACGCCATCCTCAGGTATCCGTATTACAAAAAAGCGTTTGATCTTACGACAGATCACCACCTACAGCATCGTGGTAGTCCTGTTCCAAAAAGGACGTGCCATCATAATGGATAACTATGCTAACAATTCTTTGCCATAGTAAGGACAATACCTAAGTTGCAACACTATCTGTACACGGTAAAGATATAAGATATTAACATTTTTACCGATTATCAGCATTTGACTTTTGCAGTACCGAAATCCAATCTGAACGCGAATATCAAGAGCATTTTTTTTTTGAGCCAGGAGGTCCCAAACGTTGACGTGAAAGCGCCTATCGTCGTAGGAGAGGGCAGTCTGCCATCCCAGCAGAGGTTAAGAAGACCGCAGTCAGCAGTCAGGAGGCGCAAGGAGAGCCAAGCACGGAGTCCGCAGCCAGCGGGCCAGAAGGTGCAAGGAGCGTCAATCACGGTGTCCGCAACCAGCGGCGCAGGTCGGCATCATTTTGGGGGGCGCTGAGGCAGCGCCATATTTGGTTGCAGCATTTCCTGCGTTGACGTCGAGCGAGGCCGACTTTTGTTCCGTATAAACAAAAAAAAAGCTGCAAAAAGCTGTAAGGAGCTGGTCGTGGAGGTGGACACATACGTGCTCTTGGATGAAGAATCCTCCATCACGATGATCTACGACGAGCTACGGAGGGATCTGTGAGAGCGAGGCGAACATCGACAGCTGAATATTTAATGGTTTGGAGGAAGGGTCAGCAGAGAGCCCACTAACATGGGGAGCCTGAAAATAAGTGGGACGTGTACGCTGTTTCACGCCTGAGTCTGCCGATGCAGACTTTAGGCCGATGAGATGTCCATGGCGTGCCTAAGGATGCGCGTCTTCCGATGCAGCCGTACATCAATGCGGTGCCTAACTTGCTCATCGGACTGGACCATGGACATTTGGGATTGCCACTTAGGACGAGGCGGTTTGCCAGAGAGATCCGAGTGTGGATTACTAAAGATACGAGTTTAGTTAGTTTTGTGCTAAATGGATTAGTATCGAAACTTTTAAAATGTGAAGAGAAGATTTAGAAGTAATAAGAGAATTTAGAATAATGAGAAGATCATTGTAGTTTGAACATAGTACCCGAAATGGTTCATGTTGGGCAAAGTTCGAACTACAATGCTCTCAGGCATAAGGAATATAGTTTCTAGTAATCCTAAGGGGTACATGGATATTCAAGCGGCCTAGAAGGGCCTGGCTCTCAATTTCACCCTAATGAAAATTATGGATAAAGATGACACTAAGCATCGTCCTACGATTTGGTAACATAGGTGTCGTTAAATTCCTTCCACCACCTTTTAATGAAACCAAGCACTCCTCTAGCTGTATTAACCATAGAGGAAATATGGTCGGAAACCATAAGTTTTCCATCGAGTAAGATGCCAAGATCTTTCCAGAGCTACACCATGCGGAGTATAAGTGGCAACTTTAGGTCTTAGGCGACAGAAGGTCATTGCTTTGCACTTAGACCATTAAGATTTAATAAGTTAGCGGAGCACCAGTTTTGAAAATTATTAAGGTCAGATTGCAGTTTCACCTGGTAGGAGACATCGGTATATTGCAGACAGAGTTTGACATCGTCTGCATACATAAGTACGAGGGAGTCATTAACAACCAAGGGAATGTCATTAATGAATAAAGTAATAAGTAACGGACAAAGATGGCTCCCCTGAGGGACCACGGAAGAACGTAGACTAAAGCAAAAAAGAACTCGTTGCGTTATACCTGTGAGGTAACTGCTAATCCAACCCAGGAGATCAGTAGGAAAACCGATAAGATAGAGTTTTTCTAAAAGAAGGCCGTGATTTACTGAGTAAAATGCTGTCCGTCTGAAGAATATTTTGGAAACCAGTGATCACGAAGTATGTTAGCTCCAGAAGATTGTTAGTGGTAGACCGTTGTTTCATAAAGCCATGCTGGCATGAAGATATGACAGATCTACAATGGTGCTGCATGTGAGGCACAAGAATTTTTTCGAAAAGTTTCGGAATTGCTGATAGTTTAGATATACCTCTGTAATATTCAGCTTCCGATTTTTTCCCCTTCTTGTGAAGGGGAATAATAAGGGACTCTTTCCAGATAGCGGGAAACTTGGAAGTTTCCTGGGAAAGGTTAAATCATTTTAAAAGGGGTTTGGCTGGACCTGGGGAAAAGACTGGCTTCACATTCTGAAGATACTTTATAACACCACATTCCGACAAGGTGGGTCGGGAAATAAAGTTTGACCAGGGGATATCATAAGCGTAAGTCTGCGCGTTTGTTAACAAAGGTGAAAAGGTGGTTTGAAAAAACTCTGCAAAAAGATCGGCAATTTTCTGATCCGTCCTTGCAATAGATTTTCCAAACGATAGCAAAGACGGAAAGCTTTTAGATTTACGCTTAGTGTTAACAATTCTATTGAACTGTTACGGATCCAGAGCAAACTGGTTCTTACATAGAGCTAAATAATTCCTATAACACTGAGTGTTATGCATGGTAAAGTTAGACCTAGCCACCATATAATGCACATAACTGTCATTGCTATTTGTTCTTAAGTATTTTTTAAAGAATCTTAACTTGATATTTTTTAGATTAGAAAGGTTCCTTGTATACTAAGGGGGTTTATCCGCCATAGCCGGATACCGGAACGGAGCGATCAAAAATTAGGTTTAATGTACTATAAAATACACATAGAGAAGTCGACATATCGGTACATGCGTAAAAATCGTACCAGTCAAATTCTGAAATAAAGTTATTATATTTTTAAAGTCGGCTTTACGAAAACATCGAGGCTTAGTACATAGTCCAAATCGATCGAAAGATCTTAAGTTGGATGATAAGGATCTTCAGGGTATGTGAGAGCTGGAGCTCTGGATATGGATACGACGTCGGTATCAGACAGGAAGCACAGACCTAAGGAATTTCCTATATGATTAATTTGAGCCAGTGACATGTCTAACATGTCAGCAGTAAAGCTGTGATGTGACGTAGGTGTTAAAGCTAAGGTGTTATCGTTCATGACCCATGCCACCTGTGACAAGTTGAAATCACCCCAAACCACCAGCTGATCCATGTCCGATAACATTGAGAAGACAGACTGAATGGCTGCTAGGTGCCGCTCAAATGTCAAGGAATCGGACTTAGGCGGAATATAAGAGCAAGAGATATACAAATTTAACCTAGGGAATGGAATTTTTTACTGAGATAAATTCTAAGTCTCCATTTTGAAGATTTATCACCTCGGAAACGAGATTAAAGTGCACTGAAATTAGGACTCCACCACCATTTCCGAGGGATCGGAACTATATATCAAGCCTATATATTGTGTACCTACTGGGGAAAACTTCAGAATTAAGAATTTCCGGAGTTAGCCAGGTTTCGGTAAACACAATCACCTGGGATGCAAACGAGAAGCTTACCGAGAACAAATTAAAAAGCTTAGAGCGTAAGCCTCTTGTGTTCTGTTACGAAAGAACAATGGATGATGTTAGTTTTTTAGCTTGGCAGGAGCGTTGACTTGTGGAAGCTTTACTCCTAAAGGGCGACTTTTTTTCTTCTTTTTATTTTTAAGCTGATGTTCTTGAACGAAAATATGTCGAACAGATATCGTCAAAAGCCATCGGACGAACACGGATCTTGAAAGGTGCCACGTTCCTGGCGTAGGAATATTTATACTTAGTGATATTTTCCATCCTAATATCGACTTTAAGTTTTGCTTGAATGTAAGCTAAGATGTCCGATTCGGATGAATCAGGGGAAAGCCGGGAAACAAAAATGTGTTTCTCTAGAGGAATACCAACTCAGGGCTTTGGCGGGGGTCGGTAAACCGGACCCTATGTTCCTCTGGTGAGTCAAGTGTAAATTCTTTAGTGCTAGTATAACATTTGGATCGGGAGGGTCCAATCTGACTACCTCGGACTGCTCATCGGATAGATGCTGTAGAGGCTGTTACCGGTGTCGTCACGATTGCAGTGGTGGACGGCAGCGGTGACAACAAAAGAGACTTTTGAACATAAGACAGAGGGAGAAGGGAGTTATTCGCATTACTGGCGGTAACCGCCAGCGGCAAACGGGTCGTTTTTTTGCGCTAAGGAGATACATTCAACAGTTGTAAATTGTTGAACTGGGTGTTCAAGGTAAAAAACAGGTCGTTAGCTTTACGAAAGCAACCAATACCTGACCGAACCCATTTTTAGTATGCCGCATAAACGATCGAATTTCCTTCTGGGCCTCACGACATCTGTCACAACAGTAGTGTAAGCCAGAGTCCTAAAGACCTAAACGACCTAAAGCATCCAGAATGGTGGCTGACTTAAACCCTGCACACTTGGAGTGCGCAATGTCCAAGCTGACGTCATTGGGTCGATTGGTGAGAGTGTGCAAGGGCATTGTAAGCTCCATAACTGAGTAGCGGCAGAGATGCTTGGGCCCAGAAGACAGGTGCGTATTTTGTACGCTTTAGTCTTCACTTAGTTCATCTTTTCCAAGATGTAATGTTACCTTAGTTATGTCATTGTTACGGAAAGCTTTCTTTAGATGTGCAACAAGAAAATAAAAGTCTTAAATCCAAAGTGATTTAGCAATTCAGAATAAAGAGAACCCGCTCATTCTCAAATAGGTCCTGCAACCGCCGTTATTTTCTTATTATCATTATCGACATCTAAGTCAGAAGCCAGAAGTTAATAGGATGACAGTCACCCTCCCAACATAATCTTCATAATTCACTAATTAATAAATCCCGACTACTGACTGCCCGACTTTTGACTGCTGCGAGGGACACGCAGAAATAACCTCCAAAGGCTTCTGCGTCGCTTCCTAATTTTATTTGAGCCAAAATAGTGGTGATTAAAAAACCCACCGGGTTTAGTAAAACAGTTTTCGAAGCAACAAAGTGACGGCGAGGTAGACGAATTCTTCCTAGCTTCGACTCCAATAAGCGCATACATAGGATCTCAACAGCTGGAGGCTTTGATACCGAAAAGCTTAGACAAGTAGTATAGGCAGCTATTAACTAGCCGTTGGCTTAACAAAGAGAGCAAGAATTGAGACAAAGTATTAATACATTGGTCAGTGAGGGCAGAAGTTCTCTATGACGAGCCACTAGATGTAGTCAAATGCCCGCAAGAGCAAAAGAGACTAGCGGCTGTAGCCGCCTTTCAGGTTTTCAACAGCCGCGTAATAATAGACCACCTAACAACACACATGATGTCCATTCCTTCTCCAAGATATTGCACCCACCCAGATATCACAAGGATCTAAGCACATCTGGACGCACTGGCGCCCCAAAAAAAAAACAGAGAGTAAATCATATCCAGTAGCCTCCAGTAGAGCAGGGAAAATAGATAATGACGCCATTACCGAGTATAATTCTGATCATACAAATCCATTAATTTCGTAGGAAAGGGTCCCTGCCCCGACATCAGACGAAGAGAAGCGGGGTCTAATATGAGATTCCTAATTTCACGTGCAACTCCAAAAACTTTGACCAACCAAATAGCGCATTAAAGTTGTGCCGCCGCTCATCTGAGCTCAAGAGAGCATCCGCGCTGAAGAGCGCATCCACGCTGAAGAGCGCATCCGCGCTCGTCCCTCTTTGCACAATCTTGCACTCTCTCTCTCTCGGGTCCAACTGCAGCGGTCGACCACTTTGGCGGTAGCGGATTTTTCTTATGTTAAGCTAGGTTATTTTTGTTCCATGTATGCAGCAGAAAAAAGCTGACGGCCCTTAAAAAATACTCCACGACGCCCCCAACTTCTTCTTTTCGAGCCTCCGGGTTAATTTGCGTTCGCGACGTGGGATTTTGTTCCTTCTGTGTCTTCTACAACCACTGGAATCTTTTTGCGGCAGCAACACATAAGTAAACGAGCAGTGAATTATTTAAGTTCGACCTATTGAAAAATTGTAATAGTGATTAAGTGATTAGAAAAATAAAAATAAATTTTTTTAATTAAATCACGAGTGAGAAACTTAATTGGCGCCCAACAAGGTGCCGTGCAATAAAAAAAATTCTAAAAAACAAGCTTTAAAATAAAAACAAAAAAGTTTTAAAGTGAAAAAAGGAATTTAGCGCAGCCAAAAACCCGATACAACCGACGAAGAAATAAAGCCTGTGTTGAAAAAAATAAGGTGGAAATTAATAAATGCAATAATCCCCTTAAACTCTATACAACCGGAAAAAAATAAAAAAGTTTATGTTGATCAGAAAACTAAGGTGGAAAATAATAAATGAAATAATCCCCTTAAAATCTCAAATTACAAAATAGTTATCGTAACATAAATTCACTGCACGGATAATATAAAAATCAAAAATTTAAAAAAAAACTTTCATCAAAAAATAAACATTGAAAAAAAACAGTTAAATTAAACAAATGTTTAAAATCAAAAAGTAAAAAAATCTTCAAAATCAACAACAAAAAACATTCAAAGAAAACGGGCTGAAGGGCAATCCCTCGCCAAAAGAAGGAAGACCCAATCTAAAAACAAAAAAAAGGAAGGACGACCCCAATCAGGTTCATCATTCCGGATAAGGACGACCCCAACAGGCAAAATAACAACGAGAAGGAAAAAAATAAGGACGATTCGTGAGCGATACTATTATTTTATTGTTATTATCATAGATTTTATTTATTATTATTATTATATAAAAAAAAATTTGTAAGAAAGGAAATATAAATATACAAAGTGGAACAGTTCATTTCAAATTTCGAAAAACTTCTCAAAATATCAGAACCTTCAACAAGCCAGATTGGAGCAAATAAAAGACTCTACATGAATCAGCCACAAGAAAATACAAGCCATCAGGCAATAACAAACAACACCATGTTAAATGTAGGAGATTTAATTAAGCAAATTGTAAATTTAGAATTAAATCCATTAAAGGATGAGATCGTTAACTTAAGATCGCAGCTTTCTCACAAAATTAAATCGGTTGAGGATTATCAGATAGAGATTCTAGATCCAAATATAAAATGCGACACATCTTATGAGATCATCAAATCTGTTAGGGAATACAAAGGTGAAGAGGATAAATATGTAAGCTGGAGAGAATCGGCAGAAATAACCATGGGGCAATATGCCAGAGGGAGTGAAAGATTTTATTATGCCTTATCTATATTACGAAACAAAATAACAGGAATGGCAAACGACGCCTTAACCCATAACGGTACTGTATTAAATTTCGATGCCTAAATGGCCAGACCAGACTTCGTCTATAGCGACAAACGACCAATTCACATTATTGAACAGGAATTAAGTGTATTGAGTAAGGGAAAATTATCCATAATGGATTATTATGGTACAGTTAATAGAAAATTAACTCTGCTAATTAATAAAACTATTATGACCTACAGTAGAAACAAACCTATAACAGCGGAAATGAATGAGAAACACAGGAAGACAGCTCTTAGAGTTTTCATTACCGGCCTCAACGGCCAAATTTCAGATACTATTTTCTCAACGAATCCACCTGACCTACCAAATGCAATGGTCATAGTTCAGGAATTCAGCAACAACATGAGGGCTCATTTCGCAAATAGAAAGCAAAGTTCTCAACCTCGCCGCCTCAGTAGCCGTGTTGTTTTTTTTTGGTGCTTTTTTTCCTTTGGGGTGAATTACGAACGGTACTTGTCCATTCTCCGTGCCTTTAGCGCAGCTTCAACTACGCATCTGGCAACATCCGCCTACAATCTCCACAAACCTCGTCTACTTCTGGGTTGTTTGGTTCCTGAAGTTTTGTTTTCACATTCGATTTGTGCCGCACACGATCTTCCTTTCGACATCGGCGCCGCTAGTGCCCACTAGTTCCTAGTGATCGCAATCCATCCGCGATCTCACCGTTCTCATCACTTTAGTGTGACCAGCCACCGCTTCGAACGAGGCCCCTATTGCGCAAGTCAGTCGCAAAGCGCTGACCAGCTAATTGATTTTTGAGAATGCCCACGGGAGACGACAAAAATCCGCGTCCGATCCCAGCCATCAGTTTGGGCAGATCTCAATCCGCATCTCCGCGGACGCCTCTTTTGAAGCCTAAGGCGACGAGGGCCATTCCAAGGGCAATGAGTGACGAAAACGTCAATACAATCCCCGATCCTTCACAGAGGCAGACTCGCTCCGTTGTAAAAATGGCTCAAAGTGCGGTCGAAGTGGCGCTGAAAAAGTTCATCGTTACAACAGATCGAATTAGCCAATTTGAGGCCAACATCAATACTTCGGGAGCCCCAGAAACAGGCACCCAATAAATGTGCGAAGTCCATCTAGACCAAATTCGGGCACTCTGGGAGAAGGTGGCGAAGTGCTATGAGAGCTGCTCCGATTTTCTCGCCGTGTCCGACGACAATGCAGCCACCTCAACAGTGCTGGAATCGAAGTACAGCTACTGTTACTCCGTATATTCGAGGTGTATTGCCCAGATTCGGGAGAAAATTGCCTCCCAATAAACTCAGGCTTCCGTCAATGTCCACACACCAGCGTCTACAGGCTGTCGGTTACCTCCAGTGTATACCGAGGTCTTTGCGGGTGATTACCTGGTGGCTCACCTTTAGAGACTTGTTTACGGCCATTAACATCATTTGCTGTCCAAAACAAGTGGTGACGCACATGCCATTGTTGCTAAGGCTCCGCTTACCCATGAGGGGTTTGTCGCAGCGTGGCAAAGCCTCACAGACCTAGATATGAACGTGGACGAGCGCTCCGACTACATTAAGAGGAAGCAGTTATGCTTGAACTGTTTTGCCCGAGGGCATCAGCAGCGAGACTGCACGAGCGCCCATACCTGCTTCACATGCCACAGCCGACACCACACCCTCCTACACCGCGGCAATCCGTTCGCTACCGCTCCAAGTCCGCCTACTCCAGCAAGGGCTCGACCCGCACAAACTGCCAGAAGCAGAAACGGCTCAGAGGATCAGTCGGATGTGCAGGTATGCTTCGCTTCCGGGTCTGGAGCCGTCCTATTGTGTACGGCCCTTATCAACGTATGCCATTTGGGGTGCAGTTTCCAGCCACGAGCACTGATAGACTCAGGGTCCGAAGCGTCGTTCATAACTGAAGGACTGTTCAACCTTGTCAAGCTTCCCTTCAATACTATTCAAGCCCAAGTGTCCGGTCTTAATCAGACCATTTCCGCGCAGTCTACTAAATTGTGCCATTTCTCCATTCGGTCGCCGTCTAGACCCGGGTTGCAATTAGAGACTGCGGCTTACGTTCTTCCGCAGTTGGCAGGAAATCTGCCATGATATCCGATTCCGCGGGATCGTCTCAAGGGGCTGCCCGACATCCCCCTGGCGGACCCCAACTTCTTTGAAAGCTCCCAAGTCGATGTGTTAATAGGAGCTGACATTCTTCCGTCCATTCTCCGCGGTAATACCAGGGCTAACATCTGCGGGTTACATCTCGGTCAGGAAACCATTTTTGGATGGGTGCTGACAGGCCCATTATCTCCAGCCAACCCTCGCAGCGTATTCGTTTTTTCCACACGAGTTGCCCGTAGCCTCGGTGACTCGCTGGATCAACCAAATTTTGGGATTTTGGGTGAGGATGGGCCCACACAGATCAATTCGGAATCGGATTCAGGTTGCGAGCACAATTTTGTCCAGACGACGAGAAGAGAAAGGTGTGGCAAGTACGTTGTGACGCTCCCCTTACGCCACCCCGAGCAGAAGGGTTCCGAGCTATCGGCTTCACGGTCCTTTGCTCTTGCTCAGTTCCTTCGTAATGAGCAGCGCCTGAAGAGGGATCCGCCCCTTAAGGCCCGCTATGACTCGGTAATCCAGGATTACATCGACTTGGGCCACATGACCGAGGTCTCTCCCACGAGCAGTTCCGCTACCTACTACCTCCCACATCATGCCGTCTTCAAGCCCGAAAGCACGACCACCAAGGTGCGGGTAGTCTTCAATGCTTCGAGCCCGTCCGTAAACGGGACCAGTCTGAACGACATTCTTTACGCGGGCCCGGTCTTACAATCCGACCTGACGATTCAAATCCTAAAGTGGCGATACTTTAGGTTTGTCTTCAACGCCGACATCGAAAGGATGTATCGACAAATTTGGATAGACCCCAAGCATACTCCGCTCCAACGTATTTTGTTTCGCAATCCCGATGGGGAGATCCGCGACTACGAATTAAAAACGGTCACCTTAGGTGTCAATTGTGCCCCGTTCCTAGCGATCCGTGTCCTGCAGCAGCTCGCTGACGACGAAGAGTTGAAGTACCCGCAGGCAAGCCAAATTATCCGGCATTTTATGTACGTTGATGACGTTCTCGCGGGGCCAGACTCCAAAACCGAAGCCCAAATGGTGATTCGGGAGCTAAAGGGCGCCCTAGAGTCAGCAGGGTTTCCACTGAGGAAATGGACGTCGAATAGCAAGGCGATCCTGGCCGACATTCCGAGCGACCACCTCCTTCGTGCTGATTTCCTCGACATCGATGCAGAGAGCACGGCCAAGACACTCGGCGTGCGCTGGAAAGCGACGAGCGATGAGTTTTTTTTTGTTCCGCCAGAGCTGACTTGCGGCTCGTCCTTCACGAAGCGCCAAGTCCTCTCCCAAATTGCCAAACTGTTCGATCCAGCAGGTTGGCTCGCTCCTTTCATTGTCCGGGCAAAAATGTTCATGCAGGACATTTGGCTTCTGGATCTGGGGTGGGACAACGGCCTCCCTCAAGATTTCTGTCAACGATGGGTTGACTTCCTGAAGAATTACTCGGTGCTCGATCAGATTCGTGTTCCTCGATGGGTCGCGTTCCAACCACACCTAAGGGTCGAGCACCACGGGTTCTGCGACGCTTCAGAGAAGGCGTACGGCACAGCAATTTACGTCCGTGTCGAGGTTGGGTCTACGGTCATAGTGAACCTGCTGACTGCAAAGACTCGAGTAGCCCCAGTTAAAACGGCGTCGCTCCCTCGGCTAGAGCTGTGCGGCGCCTTGTTGCTGTCGGAAATGGCCACCGCCGTTTTGCCAAAGATGCCAGGGACCGCATATGCCCCATACTGTTGGACGGACTCGACTATTGTCCTCGCGTGGCTGCAGAAGCCAGCGTGTCAGTGGACAACGTTCGTGGCCAACCGGGTAGCCAAGGTCGCCCAGTTCACCGACGTGCAGAAATGGGCACATGTCCGCTCCGAGCAGAACCCTGCGGACCTTGCGGATAACCAGTTGTGGTGGTACGGGCCGGGCCGCTGCGAGGGCCTCGCAGCGAGTGGCCCACTCAAGGCAACGAGGCCCCCGTGACTAAACTCGAGAAGCGAGCAGTCAAGGTCCATGTCGCGAAGGCGCCCCCCGAAGATCTCCTTGAACGTTTCTCCACACTTGACAAGGCACTACGAGTCCTTGCCTATGTTTGTCGCTTCATCCAGCACGCGCGGAAGATACGCTCTCCGTTCGAAGAGCACCTGACAGCTAATGAGGTTACGTCGGCTGAACGTCTTCTAGTTTCCGTCACTCAGCGCAGACACTTCGTCTCTGAAATGGGCTGCTTAAGCAAAAAGCGTTCAGTATCAGCGTCCAGACCGATTCAAAATCTGAACCCCTTCATGGATTAGCAAGGCCTTATGAGAGCCTGCGGGCGGGTCACTTCCTCTGAACTTCTCCAATTTGACGAACGGCATCCGATAATCCTTCCATACGACTGCCATCTGTCTCAACTCCTTGTTGAATTTACGCATCGCATCACGCTGCACGGCGGCAATCAGCTGATGATCCGCCTGATTCGGGCCAAATTGTGGATTCCAAGGGTGAGGAATTTGGTCAAGTCCGTCGTCTATGCTTATAAAGTATGTGTCATCCACAAGAAGAAATTGCAGACGCAACTCATGGGAGAGCTACCGAAGGAACGGACGTCCTTCTCGCGCCCATTCACGTACACAGGTGGGGATTATGCCGGTCCTTTCGAGATAAAGAACTATACGGGGCGAGCCTGCCTCATCACAAAGGGGTATGTGTTGGTGTTTGTGTGCTTCTCCACTCCCGGAGAGGATGCCCCCATCAAGTGCAGTCGGACAGCGGGAAGACCTTTGTGGGGGCAGCTGCCCTACTATCTCGCGATTTTTTCTAGAGCCTTAAAGGGGCTGTGACAGGTGCCTACAGTCACCAGCAGCTTCTCTGGCATTTCATTCCTCCGGGAGCCCCCACATGGGAGGCCTGTGGGAGGCAGGCGTCAAGAGCTTCAAGACCTTGTTCTACAAGTCTTTTACACCTTTGAGGAGCTGGCTACTCTCCTGGCGAGGATCGAGGCGTGCCTAAATTCGCGGCCGCTCGCGCCAATGTCCGAAGACCCTGCTGATCTGATGGCTCTTTCACCCGGGCACTTTCTGGTGGGAGGTCCTCTTCTCGTCACGGTCGAACCCGAGCTAAAGGGGGATACTACGTCAATTATTAATCGCTGGCAGCACCTGAAAGCTCTTCAACAGCAATTTCGGCTGCGATGGAAGGAAGAGTACCTCAAGGAGCTCCATAAGGGATATGGACGTTCCGTCCAATGAGTGGCGATTAGGCAGGCGTGTCTGCGTGATCGACATCCGCACCGGGCGAGGGCTCGTCAAGCGGCCCGTCGCTAAGATCGCCCTTCTTCCGATGGACTCGTCCGCCTGCCTACAATAATTATGCGTTTCTTTAGTTCCAATGTTCCTGTCCATTGTGCTGTCTCGTAGCTCTGCCCGTAGTTCCAAATCGAACTTCACACCAATTCTGATAACGCTGTTTTGGTTCTTCATCATAGTTCCGCCAGTCATTCTCAGCACGATGTCGCCACGTCCACGCAGCGCCCAGTCACTGGAGAGTAGATGTACTCGAGGTACACAGTCCTACCGATGCCGAGTCTGCAGAGGGATCCATCCTTTGAAGCAATGTCGGCGCTTTCTACGTCTCAGCGCCGAGAAGCGGCTCCAGGCGGTTCTCGTGAACCGGTATTGCTCCAACTGCCTGGCTCACGAGCACTCCGACAGATCGTGCCGGCTTGGGGACTGCTGTAGAACGTGTGGTCAGGATCACCACTCGCTGTTGCACCTCGTAGCGAAGCCGCGGGCTCGGCGCCAGCCGCGTCAAGAGGAGCACCGTTCACGGAGCGTGGGAGACAGTACACGGAGTGTCTCAGCTGGCGCTCAGCCTTCGTCCGTCAACTCCCGGTGCGGTTCGGTTGCTTCTCGGCCGGACTCACAAGCCGGTCCACGGCCATCGACTTCCCGGCGCTCGTCGGCAGCTCCTCAGCATTCTTCCGCCACTGGCCGGCAAGCTTCAGGTGCTCCACGGCCTTCGTCCGCCACTCATCGGGTGCCGTTCACCGCTTGTTCGCCCTCGTCATCCGCGCCTAGGCAACTTTCCGCCTCTCGCCAAGGGACCCCGCAGGACGCATCCGCTGCGCCCACCCTATCGTCGCTGCTGCAGCGGAACAGCGTCAACGTTCTGCCAAACGCGCTAGTGCGCATTGACACCGGGACCCGGATCTTCAACACGGGGGCCCTTTTCGACCCGTGTACGCCCTCGAGCTGCATCGACGCATCGCTAGCAGCGTGCTTCCGTCTGCCCACTACCAGCGTGGGGGACGAACAAGTTTGTTCAGCCACCGTGGGTTCCAAAACTGATGATAGCGTTCGGCTGGAGGTCGTTTTCAAAATCGAGCCTCACGTGCGCGTTCGTACGCCGTCTCGAGAGCTGATCGAGGCGGTGCGTGCCCACTTCCGAGGCGTGACATTGGCTTTTTTGGATGGGTCATGTCCGGAGCCTGTCACCAACCGTAGCGACGAGGGAGCTGTTGCAACCCGAGTGATTGCAAGGGGGGCGGGATGTTTAGGTGAGGGGCCGTTGTGCCGCCGCTCATCCACGCTGAAGAGGGCATCCACGCTAAAGAGCGCATCCGCCCTCGCCCCTCTCTGCACAATCTTGCACTCTCGCTCTCTCGGGTCCAACTGCAGCGGTCGGCCGTCGGCGATCGTCTTTTTTCTTATGCTAAGCTAAGTTAAGTACACGACTCCCCCGACTTCCTCCAACCACAACCAGCAGCGTCAAAATGACATCCACCGAGCTGAAAATTGGACTGACCAGCAGGTCCCGTACCTCCAGCCGAGTACTAAAGCCCCCAGGAGGCGGACACACCAATATCTTCTCGGAGCCCGACGTGGCCGTGCCCGCCCCTCGTGCCAATTACAACCAAAAGAACTCCTCGAACCTTAACGCATGTATGGGCTCCACCGATCCCAATAAAGTGGTGGAGAAGATTCGAGAAGAGGTCACCACCCAGAAGGAGGAGGCCAAGTCTGCCCCGCCCAGCCAGCCCAAGAAGTCAGCGAACAAGCCAGCGGCCACGAACGGAGAGGCTCGTGGCCGAGTGCCACCTGGCGGATTTTCGTCAGGCGGTTTCTGGTAGAGAGAGTGGGCCCGGGAGCAGAAGCAGCCTCCAAGCATTTAATGTCTTACCATCACATCCTCAGACCAACATAACAAACATAAACCTATAAATATAACTCGCTTATAACATACTTATACACACATATTTAGAGGCGCATTACCTATAATAATCTGCTGATCAGCCGAAGAAGAAAAACAATCTGATTATATTTTGCAAAGCATCACTCCATTATTGTGCTTCCTTTTGTCGTTTCATTTTTATCTTTCTTACTTTTGTCTTATCGTCTAAGTAAAAGGTTTAACATTTCTAACGCAATTGTTGAAATTAAGTAACTCGTGATTCCGCCCCAAAAACATGGATAGTACGGATTGACTTTGCTAAACACTACCACCTACAACTGAAGCCTAATTTAGCATTTGTACTTAAAGTGTCCAATCGAAACTTCTTATAGTCAGTATGATTGTCCAAAACAAAATCTCTTTATAACCATCGATGTATTATTCCAAAATAAAACATATAATCTTATCTGCGATCAAGAGGCATCTTTTTGCGGCAACACCGCCCCACTACAACAAAGAGTATCCACAGTGAATGGATATTCAATAATTAAATTTTATCATAAAATAACTATTTTTGATTCACCATATACTTTTTATGAAATAGATGGGCTTGACTCAGATTTACTGGTCGGCTATAACCTATTAAAAAAAACAGGAGCGGTTATTAATACAGCTAAGGGAGTAATTAAATATAATGTAATAGAAAAATTAAATTATGATATCGGAAACATATTAAACAAACATTCTTTAACAGAAGAAAACACCATTCTTCCATTAAAAGAATATATAATAAACAAGAGGAAACGCTATAGTCGAGTGCCGCGACTGTAAGATACCCGTTACTGTTTTACACAATTTTAAAATATTAATTTTGCTAGTGGAAATTCACAAGGCGTCACCTATTGTCAGAGGAAGTATGTTGAGTATGCTTATAGTGACGTCACTGCCCATGTGAGGCCTTATAACCTTAATTTCATCATAAATAGCGAAATAATGTTCCGATTTGAAAAATCTATTGTAAATCGATAGATATTAACAGAAATAAGTTACACAAGGTCAAACGAAGGCATTCATAATAATATTATGGACTCCACAGTTTTCCGCGGTTTGTGGGCGTTAGAGTGGGCGTGGCCGGATGCAACTTCGTGGAAAGTTGCAGAGGCATCTCCTAAATACGGGTTCCTAAGCAAAATTATGTAGCTTTTATAGTTTTTGAGATTTTTGCATTTTTGGTTTTTCGGGTTTTGTGGGCGTTAGAGTGGGCGTGGCGTGATCGGAGGAAAACAATTCGCATTGGGAGCATCATAGAAACATACATGCTTGATCCGAACTTTCTATCTCTTATAGTTACCGAGATATCAGCTTTTCTAGAAAATCCGAAAACCGTCTTTTGAGCCTTGTGGGCGTATGGGTGAGTTTGGCCGGATAGTAGTACTACTATAAGATGCGCTGTCATTTAAAGATTATACTTTCTGAATTTCAACTTTCTATCTGCAATAATTCCTGAGATTTTAGCAATTTTAGTTTTTTGCGATTTGTGGGCGTTAGAGTGGGCGTGGCAGGATGCTGTAATAAACTTGCGCTGTCCCGGGACCTCAAGAATCTTCATGCTTAATCTCAACTTTGTATCTGCTATAGTTCCTGAGATCTCAGCGTTCATACGGACGGACGGACGGACGGACGGACAGACGGACATGGCTTAATCGACTTCGCTATTGATCCTGATCAAGAATATATGTACTTTATAGGGTCGCAAAAGCTTCCTTCTATCTGTTACATACTTTTCAACGAATCTAGTATACCCTTTTACTCTACGAGTAACGGGTATAAAAAATACTTTGATGAAAAAAAATTCAGATCCGAATCTGAAATGGGTAATCAAAGCGAATCTAGTTTGGAATATAAAAATCCTGAACACGCCGTCGTTGAAAAATCCGACAAAAATAAAAGTTTGGAATTCAAAAATTCCGAACGCGACGTCCTTGAAATATCCGACAAAAATAAAATTTGGGGAATTAAAAATCCTGAACGCGCCGTCGTTGAGAAATCCGACAACAATAAAAGTTTGGAATTTAAAAATTCTGAACACGCCGTCGTTGAACTACCCGACAATCAAAGAATAAACAACATAAAAATATCGTCTGCAGATCAGAGAAAAGATCTGGAGAACGAAATATTAAATATTATCAATGAAGAGAATTCAAAAACAAGAGGAAACGCTATAGTCGAGTGCCGCGACTATAAGATACCCGTTACTGTATTACACAATTTTAAAATATTAATTTTGCTAGTGGAAATTTACAAGGCGCCACCTATTGTCGGAGGAAGTATGTTGAGTATGTTTATAGAGGGCTTGATGAAAATTATAAGCAAATAACTAGACTCTATTATTGGCCCAATTTATACAAAAAGCTTAAAGAGTTTATAAAGAATTGCACTATCTGCAATCAAAACAAATATAACAAACACCCTGTACTGATTCCTATCGGTCAAGCACCAATTCCAGAAAATGAAGGTGAAAATTTACATCTTGACATATTTTACGCCCAAAATCTTATATTCATTACTTGTATAGATTCGTATAATAAACTAAATATAGAAAATAAAGTTTCAGAAATTTCACAACAATTTCCATTAGCCAAATCTTTGATGATAGATAACGATCCAAGATTTTCTTCATCCCAATTTAAATCTTTTGCAAAGAAATGGGATATCTTTATTCTTTGCAGATCCTCGACATAGTACGTCTAACGGACAAATAGAAAGGACACACTCTACCTTAACAGAAATTGCTCGCTGCATTAAAGATGAACTTAATTTAATTGATCATATAATTAGAGCAGCACAAAAATACAATTTAACAATTCATTCAATAACCAATCATCGACCTTTTGATATATTATTTAATAAAATCAAACACGATGATATTCCTAAACTATTGCAGCAAGCCCAAGAGAAAATGTTGCATTTTCACAATAAAGATAAACAAAATAAGAATTATCACGTAGGAGAGGTAATTTACGAAAAGAAACATGGCGAAATAAACAAGCTTAATTCTAGATATATAAAACAAGTAGTTAAGGAAAATCTCCCAAATAAAGTTATTATAAATAACAGAAACCGTACGATTCATATATTAAATAACTTGTTTCAAATTACAGATAATGATTTCAATAATGTACTTATTATTGCTGGTAGCTACAACCAAATCCGAAATTATGGATTACACGAACCATGATTTCCTTCTTTACAAGGATACCAAATATGTTCTTATTTATGAATCATACGCAGATTTATTTCATATAACTAATATAAGTCTTTATAGAGAAATAATTAATCTTGAAACAGAATTTCTAAATGGTCACGACAACAAGAATTTTCTTTGGAAAATATCCCACGATTTAAAAATTATCAGAATACTTATCTCTCAAATTATACCCAGTAGATCAAAAAGAGGCATTAATAAAATAGGCACCATTTGGAAATGGATAGCGGGAACACCAGATCATGATGATTTCATAACAGTCCAAAATAAAATCGATGATTTAATACAAAATAATAACGATCAATTCGTTATTAATTCCAAAATATTTAAAGAGATAAAATCTTTATCTGTACAATTCAAAACAGCCTTTAAAGATCAAGAAATTCTACTTAGAAAATATCGTCTGCGCTTGCTTACTTACGATCTTATGAATTTAATGGACACAATTACACTTGCCAAAATTGATGTATTTCTATCTGAATTTAAAATCGCTTTACATCAAGATCTTATTATAATTTACATAAAATACCCTATTATTACCGATCGTTGTGACGTTTACAATTCAAGATCCATTTCACATAATGATGGAAAATTATTAATCGATAATCACGTCGCAAAATGTAGAAATAAGTACTATATTATGTCTAATTTTAAGACAGAAATATTTAATAAATTTTGCACAATTAACCCAGAAGGCTCTTGTTTCACTAAATATCTTAATGGAGAAAAATCCTTTTGTAACAAAATCCGAGAAAAAAATAAAAATGTAGATGTAATCCAAGATGGAACCATTTTTGTAAATGGAGAAAATACAGTTAATGACACTCATTTAAATGGGTCATATTTAAAAACCTTTAATGGCACCACTAAAATTAATAATATTTCCTACACCAATATAGACAATAAGATGTTGGAATACATCACAGCTCGAAAATATACAGATTTTTTGTATCCGAATATATTATATCTAATAATTCGGAACTCACATTCGATAATATTAACATACTAAATCCTGTTATTCAAATTAAACAAACTGAAATACCAGTTACGTTAATATTAATCATATTCACAATTGTATATTTAACTATTATGATTATAATCAAATTCAGAAAATTTTTAATATTCAAACCATGGCAAATTCATACAGAAATTGAATAAGAAAATAAAATTTCCGATAATGAAATAAATAATATACCCGACAATGAAAATACTCTAGAAGAAAATATCATTGTCGAATTAACCCATCAATTACATTCAATATACCCACCAATTCCAGTTTAGAATAGGGGGAGTTATATGACTCATTATTTAGGGGCTCTTACCCAATTTATAAACAACTTTGAGCCGAGAGCCAATTTCCAAATAACTCTGACAAACCCGAGATAAATCCGTGGTCAGCTATTTCTGTCAACAAGGCCTCCGAATCATTCCCACCCAATCAATTTCACGCAGCCCAAATCAAACGGATGCTGTAAACATCCAGTCCGCTAACGTAAACAAAAGATCCCCAAAGCGAGTCCCGAGTCCGCTAACGTAATCAAAAAGATCCCCAAAAGCGGTCCCTAAACTCCGCTAATGTAAACACCTATTTCCGGTAAAGATTGGACTTCAAATTTAATTGTCAAATTGCGTCATCCTATTTTCCGACTCTCTTGAGATTCCATTCTCTTTATCAATTTTTGGGGATAAATTCTCTTAAGCAGAGGTTTGATTATTAATCATTGAACTAGAGATCCTCAGTCCGTTTTTGAGATCCGAATCAAGAAGTAGTGCTAATCAAGTAAAAGTAAACGAGCAGTGAATTAACTAAGTTCGACCTATTGAAAAATTATAATAGTGATTAAGTGATTAGAAAAATAAAAATAAAATTTTTTAATTAAATCAAGAGAGAGAAACTTAATTTTCATACAAACATACATATTTTTTGGTGCAATTAATACGCGAAAAATTGACCAAGTAAAATTGAACTGTGAAATTGTGTGGGGACAAAAAGAAGGCATAATTAATATTGGCGACCCGGTGTGAAATAGTTCCGAAAATTTCTAAATTCACCGAACAGTCCGCCGCTGGCGTAATGTTTTTTCCCAATCAGTGTCATTTTTTTTACACCACATAACTTTTCTGTTCACCCAGTTATACAGTCCACTTATCAACGCTCCACTGTGCCAACATATGCCCCACATGCCCTTACATACATACGTACTTGCATGCATGTCCTTATATTTCCATATATTTTCTGCCTCCAATTTCAGAAAATACATAACTTATAAAATTAAATTAAATAAAATTTTGTTAAAAAAAACCCACAATTATAAAACGCCATTTCACTACAAATCCGTGATTGTGTCGCTTAAATTTTTAACCTAGCGGCCTCAGTAGCCGTGTTGTGTTTTCTTGGTGTTGTTTTTTTTTCCTTTGTGGTGAACTACGTACAGAGTGCCGACGACATACAAACTGTGTAACAAATAAATTCAAAAAAATCATTTAATTATAAATTTATATATTTATAATTATAACTCCTACAATTTATTTAATTATTATTTTCCATTCCAGTGAAAGGCCAGGTTTTTAAATTCACCTTTTCGGCCACTTAATAATTAAAGTCGAAAATTATTAGTTATTTAATTATCAACCTTCTGTCTGAATAGAGCCGCGGTTTTCAACTCCACCTTTCCGATTTCGTGATAATTAAATCCAATTAATTAAAGATTACGGTTTCAATTGCACCTTTCCGGCTTTGGGATAATTAAATCCACTTAACTAAGGATTAAGGTTTCAACTCAACCTTTTCCGCTCCATAAAAGTAATTCCGCAACGAGTAATTAAAAATTTAATTTTTTATTAATTATTTAATTATTAACTTTCCGTCCGAACTAAAGCCAAGGTTTCAATTCCACCTTTCCGGCTCCATAACGATTAAATTCGACAAATAGTCAAAAATTAATTATTATTAATTATTTATGTTTTGTTAAATCCAAGCCAAGGTCAAGTCCACCCTCCGGCGACGCAACAATTAATTTCGAAAAAAGTTAGGAATTCAATATCTACGTACGAGCCACACTTATATAAATATACATATATAGATCGTCATCAATTCTTTTCCGAACGAGCACGAATTTTCCGGTAATTGTCCATTTTCCGTGCCTCCAGCGCTGCTTCTACTCCGCATCAGGCAACATCCGCCTATAATCTCCACAAACCTCGTCTCCCTTTGGATTGTTTTGGTTCCTGAAGTTTTCCTCCACATTCGATTTGTGCCGCACACGACCTTCCTTTCGACATCGGCGCCGCTACTTCCCACTAGTTCCTTGTAATCGCAATTCATCCGCGATCTCACCGTTCTCATCACATTAGTGTGACCGACCACTGTTTCGAACGAGGCACCTATTGCGCAAGTCAGTCGACAAGCGCTTTGGACAGAACTCAATCACCGCGGACGCCTCTTTTGAAGCCTAAGGCGACCAGAGCCATTCCAAGGGCAAAGAGTGACGAATCCGTCAATACAATCCCCGGTCCTTCACAGAGGCAGACTCGCTCCGTTGTTAAAATGGCTCAAAGTGCGGTCGAAGTGGTGACATAAATACCCCGGGCGCCCCAGAAACGGAAATAGGCTCCCATTACATGTGCGAAGTCCATCGTGACCAAATTCGGGCACTCTGGGAGAAGGTGGAGAAGTGCTATGAGAGCTGTTTCGATTTGCTCGCCGTGTCCGACGACAATGCAGCCACCTCAACAGTGCTGGAATCGAAGTACAGCTAATGTTTCTTCGTCTAGGTGTATTGGCCAGCTTCAGGAGAAAATTGCCTCCCAATCCACTCAGGCTTCCGTCAATGTCCACACGCCCGCGTCTACAGGCTGTCGGTTACCTCCAGTGGATACCGAGGTCTTTGCGGGTGATTACCTTCGGTGGCCCACCTTCAGAGACTTATTTACGGCCATTTACATCCAAAACTCGCGGCTCACCGCTGTAGAGAAGTTGTTCCACTTGCTGTCCAAAACAAGTGGTGCCGCACACGCCATTGTTTCTAAGGCTCCGCTTACCCATGAGGGGTTTGTCGCAGCGTGGCAAAGCCTCACAGACCGCTTTGAGAACCGGTGACTATTGGTCAATAGCCAGTTGAAGATCCTTTTCAACCTCCAGGCTATTTCTCAAGAGTCCGGGGTCGCGCTGAAGGAGCTGCAAGAGTTGTCGGACAGCCCTAGAAATGTCCGCCATCAATGTTGAGGCTTGGGACTGTCTCCTGGTATTTCTGATTTCCTCAAAGCTCAAAGCTCCCCAAAAACACACTTTCTATGTGGGAGCAATCCGTACATAATAAGGCAGAGATTCCGACATGGAAGGAATAAGATAACTTCCTGACACAGCGCCATCGCACTATGGAGGCCATCGACGACGTTAGGCCTAGTGGCTCTGGACAATTTCCGCCAAGGTCGGGACTTCCTACTGCCCCTGCTCGGAGGCTCAATTCATACGAGACTCGAGTGGTTCCGGGCCAAAAGGGATGCGATCTCTGTTCGAGGGAGAACCACCCTATCCGCTTATGTCCGCGTTTCCTAGAAATGAACGTGGACGGGCGCTCCGACTACATTAAGAGAAAGCAGTTATACTTAAACTGTTTTGCCCGAGGGCACCAGCAGCGAGACTGCACGAGCGCCCATACCTGCTTCACATGCCACAGCCGACACCACGCTCCAAGTCCGCCTACTCCAGCAAGGGCTCGACCCGCACAAACTGCCAGAAACACAAACGGCTAAGAGGATCAGTCGGATGTGCAGGTGTGCTTCGCCTCCGGGTCTGGAGCCGTCCTACTGGGCACTGCCCTTATCAACGTGTGCCATCTGGGGTGCAGTTTCCAGGCACGAGCACTGATAGACTCAGGGTCCGAAGCGACGTTCATAACTGAACGACTGTTCAACCTTGTCAAACTTCCCTTCAAGACTATTCAAGCCCAAGTGTCCGGTCTTAATCAGAACATTTCCGCGCAGTCTACTAAATTGTGCCATTTCTCCATTCGGTCGCCGTCTAGACCCGGGTTGCAATTAGAGACTACGGCTTACGTTCTTCCGCAGTTTGCAGGAAATCTGCTATCATATCCGATTCCGCGGGATCGTCTCAAGGGGCTGCCCGACATCCCCCTGGCGGACCCCAACTTCTTTGAAAGCTCCCAAGTCGATGTGTTAATAGGAGCTGACATTCTTCCGTCCATTCTCCTCGGTAATACCAGGGCTAAAATCTGCGGGTCACTTCTCGGTCAGGAAACCATTTTTGGATGGGTGCTGACAGGCCCATTATCTCCAGCCAACCCTCGCAGCGTGTCCGTTTTTTCCACACGAGTTGCCCGTAGCCTCGGTGACTCGCTGGATCAGCTCCTCACCAAATTTTGGGAGGTGGAGGATGTGCCCACACAGATTAATTTGGAATCGGATTCAGATTGCGAGCACAATTTTGTCCAGACGACGAGAAGAGACGAGTGTGGCAAGTACGTTGTGACGCTCCCCTTACGCGACCCCGAGCAGAAGGGTTCCGAGCTGTCGGCTTCACGGTCCTTTGCTCTTGTTCAGTTCCTACGTAATGAGCAACGCCTGAAGAGGGATCCGCCCCTTAAGGCCCGCTATGACTCGGTAATCCAGGTATGCATCGACTTAGGCCACATGACCGAGGTCTCTCCCACGAGCAGTTCCGCTGCCTACTATCTTCCACATCATACAGTCTTCAAGACCAAAAGCACGACCACCAAGGTGCGGGTAGTCTTCAATGCTTCGAGCCCGTCCGCAAACGAGACCAGTCTGAACGACATTCTGTACGCGGGCCCGGTCTTACAATCCGACCGGACGAGTCGAATCCTAAAGTGGCGATACTTTAGTTTTGTCTTCAACGCCGTCATCGAGAAGATGTACCGGCAAATTTGGGTAGACCCCAAGCATACTCCGCTCCAACTTATTTTGTTTCGCAATCCCGATGGGGAGATCCGCGACTACGAATTAAAAACGGTCACCTTCGGTGTCAATTGTGCCCTGTTCCTAGCGATCCGTGTCCTGCAACAGCTCGCTGACGACGACGTTCCAATGTCCCTGTCCATTGTGCTGTCTCGTAGCTATACCCGTAGTTCCAAATCGAACTTCACATCAATTCTGATAACGGTGTTTTGTTTCTCCATCATAGTTCCGCCAGTCATATTCAGCACGATGTCGCCACGTCCACGCAGCGCCCAGTCACTGGAGAGCAGATGTACTCGAGGTACACAGTCCTACCGATGCCGAGTCTGCAGAGGGATCCATCCTTTGAAGCAATGTCGGCGCTTTCTCCGTCTCAGCGCCGAGAAGCGGCTCCGGGTGGTTCACGTGAACCGGTATTGCTCCAACTGCCTGGCTCACGAGCACTCCGACGGATCGTGCCGGCGTGGGGACTGCTGTAGAACGTGTGGTCAGGATCACCACTCGCTGGTGCACCTCGTAGAGAAGCCGCAAGCTCGGCGCCAGCCGCGTCAAGAGGAGCACCGTTCACGGAGCGTGGGAGACAGTACACGGAGTGTGTCAGCTGGCGCTCAGCCGTCGTCCGTCAACTCCCGGCGCGGTTCGGTTGGTCCTCGGCCGGACTCACAAGCCGGTCCACGGCCATCGACTTCCCGGCGCTCGTCGGAAGCTCCTCAGCATTCTTCCGCCACTGGCCGACAAGCTTTAGGTGCTCCACGGCCTTCGTCCGCCACTCATCGGGTGCCGTCCACCGCTCGTCCGACCGCGTCATTCGCGCCTAGGCAACTTTCCGCCTCTCGCCAAGGGACCCCGCAGGACGCAGCAGCTTCGCCCACCCTATCGTCGCTGCTGCAGAGGAACAGCGTCAACGTTCTGCCGACCGCGCTAGTGCGCATTGACACCGGGACCCGGATCTTCAACACGGGGGTCCTTTTCGACCCGTGTACGCCCTCGAGCTGCATCGACGCATCGCTAGCGGCGTGTTTCCGTCTGCCCACTACCAGCGTGGGGGACGAACAAGTTTGTTCGGCCACCGTGGGTTCCAAAACGGATGATAGCGTTCGGCTGGAGGTCGTTTTCAAAATCGAGCCTCACGTGCGCGTTCGTACGCCGTCTCGAGAGCCGATCGAGGCGGTGCGTGCCCACTTCCGAGGCGTGACATTAGCGGATGAGCGGTTCTATCTGCCAGCGACGATCTCCGTTGTCCTGGGCGCGGATATCTACCCGCGTATCATACAGCCGGGGTTCCTGAAGATCCAGGAGGGGCTGCCGGTGGCCCAGAGCACCGTTTTTGGATGGGTCGTGTCTGGAGCCTGTCACCAACCCTAGCGACGAGGGAGCTGTTGCAACCCGAGTGATTGCAAGGGGGGCGGGATATTTAGGTGAGGGGCCATTGTGCCGCCGCTCATCTGACCTTAAGAGCGCATCCGCGCGATCGTCGTTGATGCTACGGCAAAATCACAGTTTAAGCGCGATGTAGCTCTTGTGCAGTTGATGTCCTGTTCTTTATTCAATAGATCAGTAATTAGACCCGCTGCAGTTTATAGCATCAATTGCCATGCTTACATTTGTACAGCTCTTATTCGATTATAACATGTGCAATTCGTAGCTCGTTAGCTCGCACCCAGCAGTGCACCACATAGTCATCCCTGAAGCTTCTCGAAATTTTTATCAACGTATTTGTATTAAACGAAGAATTTATTTAAGCTTATCTAAACCTTGATGACTTTAGGCATTGTAAGACAAACGTCGACTTAGAAATTACCTCGAAGTGTAGCTGGTCCCATATACTACTTATTTTTGGCTTAAAGAGCTAAGTGATTCCAACATTTTTAAAGTAGCTTATGCAGTTTTATATGTAACATCCTTTAAGCGGTACTACTTGCGATCTTATAAACGATAGCTTCTTCTTCAGAATATACTTGTCGCTACCTTTTCTCTATGTCCGCAGTTAACGTATAAATGGTGTCTTTCTTACAGGTACTTTAAATTTCAATTAAAAACAACAATGGATTATTCGACTGACAGGATTTTTTTTTTAGAAAGATAATATTGTGGCATTACGTCTTAAGCAAGAGGAAACACTATAGTCGATTGCCGCGACTATAAGACACCCGTTACTGTTTAACACAATTTTAAAATATTAATTTTGCTAGTTAAAATTCCACAATGATAGTGACGTCACTGCCCATGTAAGGGCTTATAAATTAAATTTCTTCATAAATAGGAAAATGATGATCCGATTTCAAAAATATTTGGTAAATCGATAGATTTTAACAGAAATAAGTTAAACAAGGTCAAACGAAGGCATTCATAATAATATTATAGGCGCCACAGTTTTTCGCGGTTTGTGGGCAATGAAGTAGGCGTGTCAGTATAATAACAATAAGTATATAACTCGATGCAAGTTGCAGTGGCACTTCCTAAATACGTACTCTTAAGCAAAACTTTGTAGCTCTTATAGTTTGTTAGATTTTTGCAATTTTTGTTTTTCGGGTTTTGTGATAATTCGCATTTGGGGCATCATAAAAACCTACATGCTTAATCCGAACTTTCTATCTTTTATAGTTACGGAGATATCAGCTTTTACAGAAAACCGTCTTTTGAGCCTTGTGGGCGTATGGGTGGGTGTGGCCAGATGGTATTACTATAAGATGCGCTGGCATCTAAAGATTATACATTCTGACTTTCAAGCTCTAATAGTTCCTGAGATTTCAGCGATTTTAGTTTTTCGCGATTTATGGGCGTAAGAGTGGGCGTGGCAGGATGCTGTAACTAACTTCCGCTGCGTAGGGACCTCAAGAATCTTCGTGGTTATTCTCAACTTTGTATCTCTTATAGTTCCTGAAATCGGACTGACAGACGGACATGGCTCAATCGTTTTCGCTATTCATCCTGACCAAGAATATATTATATATAGTTTATAGGGTCGGAAACACTTCCTTCTACCTGTTACATACCTTTCAACGAATCTAGTATACCCTTTTACTCTATGAGTAACGGGTATAAAAAGATTTCTGGCATGTGACCGCCACGGCTGGCTCGGATGTAGTCCAATCTGGACGTCAAATTTTCGATAACTGTAACGGAACGGACGAAAGGACGGACCAATGTTTGTATGCCTGTAAGAAATATTTTCCATTTTTCCAATATTTGAAACTCTTATCCCGTTATCTTCTTTGCCTCAGTTTTTTCAATATAGTTGCCATTCTCCATTATTATTTAAATTGACTTTGTTCGGAGCAGAAATAATGTAAATTCATTTAAAGTAAATGTCACGTGCCAATATTTGTTTATTTTTTTTTTAAAACAATTTAAAAGAAACGGCCAGTGTATAAGGCTTTTATCTGCCAGAACTTTCGATCACCTCACGTCGTTATAAAATTGATTCTTATCTCTAAAAAAAAAAATAGAGAGAAAGGAGACTTGATGTAAAGCTTCTAAGACGAAAACGATACTGATACTCGCAAGTTATCTAACCTGTAATCATGGCCTTCTTATGTTTCATAACAAACCACTTTTATTATTGCATCGATCAGCTTCTTTGAATTACATCATTGCACCGGCTCAATGCGTTATGAGCATTATTGTAAAAAGAACGTAAAGAATAAGGTAAAACTAAATCAATAGCTTTTGTCCATTGTTTAATAAATATAGAACCACTCTCAGTCATTTTCGAATATATTTAATACAATAAAAAAATCATGTTTTTTTAATTAAAACTACCCCCAGGGATAATTCTTTAACTAAAAAAATGTTTGAGTACATTTACGCATTACATTGACACTTACTTTATTAAAATAAATCATTTATTTCTTAATTTTATTGAATTTTGGGGCGCATAAAAATAGGTAATTAGGAAACAAGTTTTAATATTAAATGTCAGGAATGCCGTTTAGGAAATTTATGAAGTCCATAGTTATAGGTTTTTTAGTTATAAGGAGATACCTGAAGAGCCTAGTTTATGTTATAGAATAAAAAATATAATTTTGAATTTGAATGCGCGGGCGCGCCTTGGTGAGAACAGACGGTCACACTGCCCGGCCGGACAAGCGGGCACACCGCACAAAGGGATTTCCGGGAACGGTTACACTAACTCCAGCCACGGGGTATATAGGGAGGACCGGTTTCTTGGAGAAAGGCACTTTTGGGGTCGATCTTTATCAGGTAAGATCAGCCCTCTCTCGCAGTTGGGCACCCTCACCAGAAATAGTCAATTTGGTCGGATTTAGCCTAGCGCTGAATCCAATACATCCTACTCGGTCATACCGAGGGGGCACTGCCATCGGCCGTTCACCGATGCTCGCCAGTAGCAGATCCACCTGACCCCTGCAGGAACTCTCGAAACAGACCCGCAAGGGCTTTGCCATCTCTTTCACGGCGGACCCACGTGCCACGCGTTCTCACTCGCAAAAGACCCACATGGGCTTTGCAATCTCTCACGTGTCGAACCCAACTCTCATACCAGAGACCCACTGGTTTTCCAATTCCTTCTCTCTCATACCGGACCCCAGAGTTCTCTTCTCTTTACACATTCGCACTCGCTCGCGTGACTGGCTCCAGGGCCGGCACCGCTCCATCGTTCCTATTCTTCTTTTCCCTTTCTTAGGTAGCGGATCACGGAGACGACCGTGACTAAGCGGAAACCTCCCGTTTAGCCAGTTTTTAATAGCTCTCAGAGCGTCGTACTCAATTCGGTATTAAGGACCACACACATAAACTCATTTTGCATAGCTTAGGACGTTCCTGCTTAATCGGAATTATGTCAGGGTGTTGAAATTGTTGACTTTGCGGTTTGGTATTAAATGATTACACTTTCAGGAACACGTTAGGTCATGCAAAACATGGAATGTACTAAGGTTAGCCAGAATTCAATTTCCTACGGATGGCAATATAGGTCTGACAACTGGAGGAACTGCCATCAGAAGCATCATTCTCTTCTGGATATGCATTACACCCTTTCCTCAGCTTGGTCCTGAAATGCCACCACATAGTTCATCTTCAGTTTCTGTAGCCTTGTGTAAAACACCACCTGTAGTATAGTCACCAAATAGTACCGAATTCCTGTTGCTTCCTACCGCCATATTATAAGTCAAAATCCTCTCTGGAGTATTCGGACCACGACGGGCCTTACTCGATTCGAACTCTTAAGTTAGCTTTGTCTCCACTCGTTACCCAAATCAACTTCAACTTAAAATTCATCGCTTATCCATTTCTTTATCAGGAATCGGCAAATCCTTGATAGCATAGCACAGCCCAATAACGACAAGTACAGCGCGGCGCGTGCAGCTGCCGATACCCAGACAATCACCGATTATCACCCACATTTCGATCTTAACACATCTGAATGAACAAAATAATCGGAAAATCTGGAGCTTGCTGACCCTCTCTTCTACGAAAAATAGCGCATTGACTTGCATATTGGAGCAAGTGTATTCTTTGAGTTCCTTTGCATTGGGGAAATTCGATTAGGAAATTTACCATTCACCCACTCTGCAGAAAACCAGACTTGGCTGGATCATCTCAGGGTGTGTAAAAGTGGGAGCCTCTCACTCTCAATGCAGGAACCTAGCACTCTGTCGGAGTCACTTTCGATTTCTGACACACTAAAAAAATTTTGAGAAATCGATAATTGCCCAGATTCTACAACATCCATTCCGATAGAAACAGTACACCAGACTGTAATCTGGCCAATATTCGGTTCTGCTTCTTGCCAAAATTCATACGATCGTGTGCTCCTTCGGTTTAAGGCACTCAAGGCAAAATTAGCTAGAAATTTGCGATTCGAATTCGTGCATAGCCCTTGTAAAGGAATACGTTAACCTTGGCCGCATGATGCGGCACCGCATCAATATTAGCCCCATCATTGTGTGTAAAAATTGGATAGCATAACTACGAAGCTGCGAGTTTCTTTCGATACTTCAGCAAAGTCCACACCCAAAAATCTGCACTACTTTTCTTTGGTTTTAATTTATTGATGTAGCATTGTGCGGAGACGTCTGCAAAATTTATCATTGTGTTCGTATTACGCATCCTCACCAGTTTATTTAATGTATCTTATGGCGCGATAGACCGGAAGACGAAATTCAACTGTAATCTCTTGACACCGTAATGTACGGCCATAAGCCTGCTGCTTTTTTGGCAATTCGTGCAATGCAGCATCTATCCTATGGTGTAGACGATGAGTTTCCATTACCCTGATCATACGCACAAACTCGCACACGCACGAACAGGGAACAACTCCTATTGATCTTACAGATTCGCGTTCATCGCAGCCCAAAACCTAAAGGTCCAACATTTGGGATTCAATACCCTCTGCTAAAAATAAAATGGAACCCGCCAAAATCACAAAATCTCATTAATACCGTACACATAGAATTAATCTACAGGATTTTATTGATGGCGTGGTTAACTTCGAAAGAGCGATTAGTCAGCTAGAAAAGAACTCAGATTCAAATGCCGCAATTGAAAGTTTATCAGTGAAGCTTCAGCAACTAAAAGTCAGAGTAGAAATGTTATTACCGAAAGAAGACAAAGACGTGGACTTATCAATGGCTTAGGCAAAGTCTAAAAAATAGTGGCGGGAAATTTAGACGACGCGGACGGACGCAGAATTGATAATAACTTAAAAACAATTACAGAAAACCAAAGAGAACTAACAAAAAGCGCAAACAAACAAGAGATAATTAACAACGACATTAAAGCAAGATTTGACAATATTACGGATCATAATAATAGAGAACAACAAATAGTTAACCACTTCTTGAACAATTATAAAAATAATATTTCCAAAACTGTTAACTCTGAACACCATATCCTACACACATTACAATATATATCCCGAATTAATATGAATATAGACGTACTGTCTAACTATTTAAGCAATATAGAGAAAGCCTGGTACTGGTCAAACTAAACATTGTACCAAATTGCATTGTATCAGAAGAAGAATTAACTGTAATCAGACAAAAGTTAGATGACCCCCAATTACGAAACATGTCCGACGAACACATCCTCGAGATATTAGAACTAAATAGTTTTATGAACGGAATTAAGATTAATTTTAGAATTAAGATACCCACATTTAAACAAAATATTTACCAATTTACGCATACTATTCCGCTACCTATAAATGGTTCTTGTGGTATTTTCGCTAGTTGGCGCTGAAAGCGCGTAGTTCTTGTTTCATTCGTCGCATCAGGTCATACTATACCTTTTTGGAAAGCTCATTTCACGCGCTAACACGTGTTTGATTAATTGTCTTTTCTTTTAAGTCGTTCGTGAGTTATAGCGTCGTAGTCATGGAGCAAAATAAAGAGAAAATATGGCATATTTTACAGGAGTACTACGATAAAGGCAAAAATGAATCTCAAGCCGCCAATAAAATTTGTGCAGTTTAAGGACCCGATACAGTTTCCATTTCCACCGCACAACGATGGTATCAATGTTTTCGTTCTGGTGTAGAGGTGGTCGAAGATGCGCCACGCTCCGATTTTTTTGCCAATAGGGAAGCGAGCTTCTATGAGAGGGGAATTATGAAGTTGGCATCTCGTTGGGAACGAGTCATCGAACAAAACAGCGCATATTTGACTTGAATCGCATTATTGTAACCAATTTTATACCGCAAGACTTTCTTGACAACCTAATATATTCACGCTGAATACTGCAAATTGTAAAGTCAAAGATGTGGTAATCCAAGAAGTAATTACAGAAATAAAACCATCACACATCCTAATTTTAAACGCAATTAACTCTACCATTGAATCCAATAGTACGACTAATATTTCCATAAAGGAATCTGCTCTAATCACTCTCGAAAATTGCGAAGCTTATATCAACCAAATCCCTTATGATAAAGAATTATTACAATTTGAGGAAAAGATAAAAGCTACAATTCCGATTATTCAAAACATTAATTTCACCGATCACATCGAAGATATTAATTTACATAACCTAAATTTACGATCCATTAATGCTTCCAATTCAATTATATTCTGGAAAAAGTTCACAACCACCAATTTCGGTGCTGTATAACCTATGGATCAACACAAAAAAAGAAGATTATAGTCGCTACCATACCAGAACCAAGTTTCGCGACGTCCACTCCTTCGTTTTGGCCGTCACTTCAATCCAGGAGCCAGGATTCCAGAGCTACTCTAGAAATAATAAGCTGACTGGGCAACCACTTGAACCCACACATTTGGATGCAAGAATGTTGCAATCCGAAACATTCTTTAGACCTGGCAACGACACACTCGAGTCACACCCGCTAACATTTTGATGACATCGCAACAGGATGCCCCGACCTCTCTCGCCACAGGAAATATGACACAAGCGAACACTTCTAACGGATTGCTGCATAAAAATTTCTTTATTTTATCTTGTATTAGTGTATAAGCCCTTATGTATAGTATATAAGATTTTTATGTACACTTTTGGCAGCGGCGGCTTCTCGGCCACGGAATAACTGGAATCTCCCTTGGACCGCATCCGCAGGACCCGATACCACAACTCGCGCTTCGCTTTGGCTGGCTTGACGTGTGGCTGCCAGGATCAATTTTGATTGCCGATCTAGCTTGGCTTAATTCAAAATCCTCGCAACGATCATCAAGGAATTTAAGCAAGTCTGTAACGGTTGGTTTCTTAGCGCCGCTGGTGTCCTCTTTCCCCTTCCTTCTAGAGTAGGGATCCATTTTAGCCAGTACAAATTAATCACCCAGCAGTCACGGCTGGTCTCCCCAACCCCATCTAGCCCGCGAATGATTTCATTGTCGTCATCAGTAAATTTGCGTAGCAGTCAGTTCCAAGAAAGTGCCCAGTAAGGAGTTTACGATATGCCTTAGGCATTCATAGCTTTCATTGAGGCGTTTCAATGCTGAACCATAAGCTGATTCCGTAATGGACATGTGACTGAGAAGATTGGCCGCTTCCCCAACTATGAAAGAAGTAGTGAAACTTTTGAATCTTTCCCAGGTTGGTCTTGTTGTGTTGTTGTGGTCCTCTCCTTAAAGGCTGTCCATTCCTTGTAGTCTCCAGCAAAGGGTTTGAAGTTGATTTTCGGCAACGGTCTTTCAGTTAAACAAACTGCAGCGGACCCCTTGAGGTATGGCGCTTGGCTGAAGGTCGCTATTAACGACGCGCAGGTACTTCTCCTCATACACTAGGAAGTCATCGGTAGGGTCCTCGAAACTCTCAACTTTATCGTACAAGTGCATTTCATCAGTGATCTCCTAAAGGCTTCTGAAGGTTTGATTTACCCGGTTAGGTGCCCTGTTTGGACTTCGATGCTTATCTCCAAAAATTCGACGCTTCGTCGATGTTATTCTCGTGTATTTCCTGTTGTTTCTTTTCCTTAATGTTATGTATTCTTGCCGAAGATCTAGTATTATGGAAGTTCGGTTAGGTACTTCTGGTTTGGGCATAATTACCGGCACTTTCCCTAACCCTATTACCTATTCCTGCCAACAGAGTTATTGGGTTTCATATTTCGTCTAGAGTAGCGATGGTTTTTTTTATATTAACTTAAATAATATCTTACTTCGTTTCCCATGGTATTTATGTCATTGCACTGTAATATTTTGTTATGTTGGTAGTCAATCAGCTTAAAAAGGACAGCTTTTATCTCAATGATTTGATCAAACAATCTTTGAGCTGACAGTTGTTTGTTGTTCAGTCCGTGATATCGATTGAAAGAGTATATTATTCCTTTTTGTACAAACAGTGTTGAATCAGTATCTCTTTTATTTCATTTTAATTAAGTCCAGGATGTGAAGCCGTTAGAGCCTTTAGCTTTTAATAATAACTTCTTTTTGATGAATCGCAGCAAAAATGGCCCGTTTGGCGATAGATTTGTCCCATTAAGATTTCTTCTATGTTGTTGATGAAATCGCCAAGTAAGTTCGAGCCCCTATTATATCCGGTACAAATTTAATAGCACCAGAAATATGTAAGGACGCATAATAGATAGCAAATATCCGAAAATCTTGGTTTGTTTTCTTTTTTGTCGCTTTCCGTTTTGTTTTTTACCATCACTTACTATTACCATTTACCATCACAACTGTAGTTATAGAAATGTTAAATATTTTATTTTTTGATTGTTATATAGTCTTGATTTGGTTTCCATCAAAATATAATTCCAGAGATGAGTCACCAATAACTTGTTGAAATTAAAGTGACCCTTAGTTCGCCCTAAACTCTTTGAGAAGTTGCACTTCAATTTGTTTAATTAATTTGTTAATTAATTTGTTTTTGCTCGCCACTAAAATTAGATTTATTTGCTAGCTCTTTCTTCTGTTCATTAAAGCACATTACGACCCCACAAGTTCTGTATTGGGATCGCTTTTTTGACCCACAGAGCACATTAGGGTATTGATTAGTAGAGTAAGCTAGTTCCGATTGTCTGAATTAACAATCCTATTTTTTTTAATTTTTGTAAATAAACTGTTGGCCAACGTGGGACAAGCGGGAGTAAAACCAATTAATTTCGAACATTGCTAAACAATTTTTATGTGCACCTCCGCTGGCCTTACCTTAAAAACCAATGGGTCCGATAAAGTTTGATTTGCACAACAAAAATTAATAGATGCAACTGCGCTACTATAATCAATAAATCGAAATCTGAGGGACTCCTTCTAAAATATAAAAAGAAGCTAAAGACAATACTCATCGGTGGACTACAAGCACTGTCAGGTACGCCCTCAGAACATCCGCTATTTGTGTGCATCGCAGGATTATTCGGTAACAAACAGGAAATCTTCCGGACGAGTAGGAGGAGTAGCCACATCAAGTTAAGTTAAGTATAATAGTGATTAAGTGACCATTAAAATAAATAAAAATTAAGTTAAGTAAAAATTTCAGAATAAAAAGTTTAAATTCAATTAAAGAAATATATTTAAGACTGAAAATTAAAATTGAAAAAATTTACAATGAGAAAGATATCGATTAAGAAAGTTTAAATTAAAAAAAAAATTAATTAACACTAAAATTTAGAATTCATCAAATCCTAAATATTGAAATATTAAAATTGTTATTAAAATCTATAAATCTCAATTAACTTCAAATTAAAAATTTCCATTACATTTTTTTTTTCTTATTCTTAATTATTTTAATTGTTATACCCATTACTCGTAGAGTAAAAGGGCATACTAGATTCGTTGAAAAGTATGTAACAGGCAGAAGGAAGCGTTTCCGACCCTATAAAGTATATATATTCTTGATCAGGATGAATAGCGAAGACGAATGAGCCATGTCCGTCTGTCTGTCCGTATGAACGCTGAGATGAGACTAAAATGTTTATAGACAAAGCCTTAGACACTTTTATACGCGGACTTTGTGGCGATCTCTCTCGGCTACTTTTTTTCTGTTCTGCGATCACTTCTTTGACTGGAATGTTTAATTCGCGGTGTATGTTTTCGTTGCGAACGTACCACGGTGCCCGGTGATTGTTCTCAAGATCTTCGACTGAACTCTCTGAATAATGTCAATGTTGCTATTGCTGGCGTTCTCCCATAACTGGGAGTCGTAAATCCATATAGGTTTTAGTGCCGAGTTGTACAGCAAGATTTTATATTCAAGGCTAAGAGGTGACCGAGCGTTGAAAAGCCAATGAAGGCTGCTGACTTTTAGCTTTAGGTGTGTTCTTTTGGCTTCAATGTGCCGGCGCCATGTGAGTCTTTTGTCGAGATGTACTCCTAGGTATGTTCACTTGGATTGCTTGTGGGAGTAGAGTGTTGTTTAACGTAATCGGCAGGAAGTTTTGCCTGTTCAGAGTGAACCTAACGTGCTTGCATTTTAATTCGTTCACTTTAATTCGCCAATCTGATAGCCATTTTTTAACATCGACCGTATGAAGAGCTAGCTGAGCAGTTGCTTGAACGTATAATGTTGGCCCTAGCACGCTACCTTAAGGAACTCCAACTCCAACAGTGTAATCATCAGATATAGCAGTGTTGCACCTCACAGCAAACTTTCTGTCGTAAGGGTAAGACTCTAAAATCTTGTGGGTGCTGTAGGGGAGCATTGTCTTGATCTTGTACATTAGATCTTCTAGACAGACTCTATCAAATGCTTGAGAGACATCTAAAAATATGTTTCGAATTTCTGATGTTATCCGGTTGACCTACTCAATTGTTCCATGCTTTTCACGAAACCCAAATTGGTGTGACGGGATTCTTTCCTGGATTCTCAGGTATGTGTTTATCCGAGTCATTAGGCATTTTTGAAGGAGTTTAGATAGGCAAGAGCTTAGGCTTATAGGTCTATATGACGTTGTGATAGTATGGTCTTTCCCCGGCTTTGCTATCATTATTATAATTGACTTTTTCCATCTCACTGGAAAGTGGCCAAGTTTTGCGATGGCGTTAAAGAGCTGGGTGAGAGTGCAAACAGCGAAGTATGGGAGCTCAATGATCATTTTGGGAGTTATGAGGTCGCAGCCCGGGGACTTTTTCGGATTCAATTGTCTTTTGATGGTGTTAACGATTTCGTTTTGGCGAAACTCAATTTGGTCATGTTGAGGCTGGGACACATATGATAGAGTCGGCAAAGTAAACGGATTAGTGGCAAGATTTGGTTGGAAGACATTTTTAAGGTGGTTGGCAAACGTGCTGGCTCTCAGCCGCCTGTGGAATTTCTAATAGGCATCACGATTTCTTTCGGTGAGCCCATAGTTGGGTAAGCTCTCCATAGTGAGTGTTTTGTACTATTAGTTGACAATTGCTCAATGTAGCGGCGATGGACAAATGTTTCTTCTTGCTGTAGAGCTTGAGCAAGTTGACGTGAGGCATGTTTAAAGCTTTGCTTAGCAGATGGCGATCTGTAAAATTGCCATTCTCGAAGTAAGCGTCGCTTTTCGAGGACGAGCTGTTCGATTTTTAGATTGGTCTGTTTTGATTGCAGAGACGAGTAACTTCAGTGAATTAACAAAACTGTCTACGTTGGATTCATCGCTGAGGTGAGGACTTAGCTCAATGTGTGAGCTAATATACTTCCTGTACTTAACCCAATTGGTTTTATGTGAGGTCAGTTTTAATGGTTGATCCCATGTTCCTTATTGTCGGAGTAGAGTAAAAAGGACAGGCGAGTGATCAGATGAAAGATCCGAAAGGCATTCGGCGCTTATCATGTTTTTAGGAATGTTTTTGGTAATCGCAAAGTCTATTAAATCCGGAAGTTTCTTTGGGTCTGCCGGCCAGTATGTTGGTGTGCCAGAAGAAACATAGTCGAGCTTGTTCTTGGCTTTGATAATTGCATTATAGAGCTGCTTTCCTTTTGGAGTCACGAGACGAGATCCCCAGTGTGTGTGCTTGGCATTGTAGTCTCCTGCTGCTATGAAGTGGTCTGCGAGTGAATTGAAAAACGGCATAAACTCATCTTCGGCTATTGTGAAGCGTGGGGGCAGTATACGGCGGCTAGCATTAATTGCTTGCCAGTATTTAGGTGTATATATATATAGATGTGGCCTGTAGGTAGTTTTTAGCAAATTTCGTATGATAATGGTGCTTAATAGGGCTCCTGATTAAAATTCCAGTTCCGCCGTGTGCTTTACCATCTGGATGGTTTGTTCCATAGAATGAATATCCTCGTAGTTGAAAATTGTATCTGTTTGTAAGATGTGTTTCTGAGAGCAGCATTACGTCGATTTGATTGTCTAGTAGCAATTGTGCTAACTCGAGTTTATGCTGCGACACGTCTGCATACGGCGACGGTTCGAGTAAGTGGGAATATGACAATTTAATGAATCCTGAAATTCAATCTCGTCTTCAGGTGTCATTATGATTGGTTTAACTTTATTCAAGTACTCATCATTCAGTTTTGATAAATCTTGTACAAGTCTACAAAATTTGATCCTGCCTTACTACCTGTTTTTATTACAAATTTATCTAGCTTAGAATCAAAGGCACACTTAATATAATAGGCATAAGTTATAGGTATATGAAAGTTTAAATTAAATAATTTCGGGTTTAGCGTACACGACGAACGGTAGTGGGTAAACTTCAGAGTTCGCTTGTGAATTTTCCGCTACTAGCAGTTTTATGTCTTAGAGCAGCATCCTCAGATCCAGAGAAATTTAAGCAACCATTACACAGCCTTTGTGATCTGTTCTGAGACCCCTTTTGCCTTGTTAATAATCTATAAAACAATTAATTTTTATTAAGTATGTTTTTTTATAAATAAACATACTTAATAAAAAGTAATTGTTTTATAGTATATATATATTTATATGTATATATATATATATATACATATGATTCGTACCTTGAAATATTTTTAATGAACATATAATATCCATTTCCGCCATCTTTTTTATCCAAATATATTTTTTCATTGGATATATCAACGTTATAGGAACTACATGTTTGGGGGTTTTTAACATTTATTAAAGCCGATATCAAGGCCCATTTGAAACAGTACGCATCATTTTCATTACATACATTAATAATAGCTTTCTTCGAAGCTAAGTATTTTGGTAGCGGGATGTACGGTGAACCTGTTAACGGTGTATATTGGTTCACATTCATTTCTAGGCGCATTATTTTGATTGATGCCCACCCGCTATCTTTCTCTTGGAATTCTTGTATTTTTCCTACTATTTCCATAGCATGCTCAAGAAAAATAGAATCCAAATCCGAAATCTGATTCATAATGGTCATTTTACTCTGAAAACTTTTAATCTTAATTTCTTCCGTTTCATTCTTAAAGAGTATATATTCGGCAAATAACTCGAAATTTACTTTTACCGATGTATAACTCCCAAAAAATGTACTGAGATGTGTGAGCAAAAACGATCCTGCTTCACTCATAATGTTTTCAGGTAATTGGATGCCCGATCCATCGTAAACATACATGTAATGGAGAATCCTTCCTTTAAATCCTCTAAAAATTTTCTTGATGCGTCCATCGACGGGTTGAATTGCATATTTCTTAAGCATTTCCGTGCGGACATGGCTTGTCCACTTGTTCTTGATAACAAACAATTGGCGCGAATAACAAAACTCGAATTGATTATTAATTTTGTTTTTGTTTTTTTTGTTTTTATTTGTTTTTTCTTGTTTCTGCTTTGGTTTTGCTTTTTTTTTTTTTTTTATTTTATTATTTGGGTTTTTCTTTTTTTATTTATTTTATGATACTTGATACACTTCACTACACTTTTATTTGTTTGCTTCTTTTTAAAGTTTTCAAACTAACAATGTTGCCCGGAGAATGTCTTGGAAAGACTAATTAAATTCTCCGATTTTGTAGAAAGTTTTAAAGTGGGCGTTAACAAATATTAGAATTCTGGGAGTTACAATTCTATGTTTCAAAAGATAGCAGCTCAGATAGATTCCTAGATAGTTTGACATGGTTCGAAACCGAATGGAATTTATGTTTTAAAAATAAAGTCCTTTGGTTAGAGTTTAAAAATATATGCCCTGTAGTTAGAAGAGAGTAGAAAAAGTTTTTTTCAAGATAAAGATTGTTTGAGAAAAAGTAACCAGTAGAAGCCGAGTTTAAAAATGGACTTGGAATAAATTGAAATTAATGACTTTTCATTTGCAGGATTTAAGATATCTACAAGTCAGGGTAGAAAAGATGAAGAAAACTAGAAATTTTTTAGAATAAATTCGGTAGGCAGGTGGTAAAGAGCATCATTTCTTTTTTTTAAACTTAAAGTCTTGGATATACATTATGTATTCAATCAGTTTAATGGAGTTCTACTAAATTCTCCCTATCTGCGACTTCTCTTTATAAATACAAAACTACTTGAGTGTGAAGAAGTTGAAATGATAACTTCTATACATGGTGTACACCGAAAAACATGTATCTGGAGTAAGGATTCAGCTACGGAAGGAATCGACACTTGTGGATGTCAGAAAAATTTTAAGTACGAAAGGGAGGAGCAAACATTATGAATATATATTACAATCTAGAAAATAGACTGAGAAGAAAATAAAAGATATAAAAAAAGTATTTCAGACTATATAACTTTATTTCAGATAATTAAATATTGATTTCATTATATAATGAAAACAAAATAAAGAAAATAATTAAATAAACACATTTGTTGATAAAGTAAATATTTGTTTTATTTATTTCAGTTAATATGGGGCGTGAAAAAATAAAAGATTTTTTACATTTGAATTTTAAATATTTTTATTTTATTTTATTTTTTATACAATGTTTTGGTTAAGTATCTAAGCTATTGGCAACATTTATTAAAAACTCATCATCTTCATCTTTCATTAAATCTAATTTTTTTTATTTTCTAAATCATTAACTTTTTTGTCGTCAAAGAGGTAGTCATCTTCAGAGAAACAATTTCTTCCGGGTCGTCTATATCAATCCTTTGAGCTCATTAAAAGTGCTCATACAAAAACTCCTTTCCCAGTAGATCCATCGTTTCTTCTCCAAATGGGAAATCTTCCCATTTGAGTGATTCCAACTCTTGTGGAATCGTTTGAGTAGATGACGAGTAGGGTGCAAATACTTCCCTCAGATTCTTGTCTATGGTATCTTCCTCGTCTAGAGCCATCACATACACATCGGAGTCTTGGTCACCGATTTCAATGTCCGTCAACAATTCCAAAGACTGAATTGAATCGACAATTCCACAGATATTACGCTCATGGTGATTTTGGTGCTCCTGACGAACTGATGATGAACAATTTGACTGCTCTCATTTTTATACATAATACTTATACTTAATACAGATATGTTATACTCCTAGACCTCCCAACAATCCAATTCAGTTTTTCAACTATATTGAAAGTCAGATATCCACAAACACTTTGAAATCTGAATAGAAATGTCTTAGAGACATGTTCTCAGAAAACAATTACTGCAACGTTACACTCCTTGTATCCCTTTCCTCCTTCAGTTAATTGAGTTGGTCCATGTTTACCCAATAACTGTAAGCATATGTATTGAATTTTTATTACGGTGAAATATGCGAGCGTTAAGAAACGACGACTGCAATGCAAACTATTTAGTCTGTTTCCCTTTGTTTAAAGTATTGGAATGTAAAAAATCTGAAATTTTAATAAACAACTTGAAACATTGACTTATACTTGACTATGCACTTGACAATTTTATTATGGTGCGTCCATGAACGTATATCGGTTCTCCATATCGTTACATTTTATTACTTCTTTGAACACGTGCACTGATTTTAAAAACTATAATTTATGGGCTTATGATTTCTGTGCCAGAATCCATACTGACTAAAAGGGCCTGCGGGGTGGTGAAGGGGAATCCTAATCACAGGAGACGACTGATAATGGGTTTCGGGGTGGGGGAAACCATGTTTTAATCACTAATGTGTGTCCTTTTTATCTATGTGTTGGAATGGATCGCCCTCATCGGCTTCACTTGTCATGTTTCCACACACATCTGGGGTTCCCACTCAACCATACACACGCACACACGTAGACAGAGGCTTACATATATAGAAATTGAAATCCTTTTCACAGGAGACGACGGATCATTATCCGTTTCGGGGTGGGGGAAACCATGTCTTTATCACTAATGTGACAGCTTAATAGCGCATAAATCTGTGGCAGATCCAGCGAAATCTAACTACTTGTTTGCAACCGCACTGCAGAAATCTTAGAGACGTGCCCACGTAGCTGCTGGCAACATATTCGAAGTGGCGATAACCCAGCAGACCTCTTAGATCATCCAATCTGGTGGGAAGGACCAGCTTGGATATCTCAGTCACGCTCAACTTGGCTACCCGTTAAGGCTAAGTTTGTTCTGTCGACAGAAGAAGAGGCATACCTCGAGGTAAAAACCGATCCTAAGGTTAATCTACAAATTTTCGACGACGGAAATTTACTAACTTGTATGATTAACAAAACCTCCTCATGGTCTCGTTTGTTGAGGATACTCAGCTACTGCTTTCGTTTCGTTCATCGTCTTCGTGGGAGGAATCAACTTTGGCCGTTTCTGTCAGCGTGGGAGCTAAAATATACCCGGTCTAGGATATTCACCCATATTCAAAAGGAATCCTTCAAAGTGAAATACAAGCAGTTAAGCACCGGACAGCCACTAAAAAAGAACTCGAAGTTGATCCGTTACACCCCTTTCTTAGACGAGCAGAGTGTAATACGTGTTGGTGGTCGCATCGATAGTTCTATGGCTAATTATGACGCAAAACATCCCCTAATCCTGCCTAAGGAATCCCCAATCGCTGTTTTATTAGTTCAACATCAACATGCTACATCGCTACATGCTGGTGTCGAATAAACTTTTTATAGTCTACGACAAAGGTATTGGATTCTATGAGCTCGAAACATCGTACGCAAAACCGCATTTAATTGCAGAACTTGCTTCTTGCAACGACGACATACAAGTTTTCAACTTATGGCTGACCTACCCGCGTTTCGAGTTCAACCCGCCCGCTGCTTTCTTCACACAGGATTAGATTATGCTGGACCTGTGACGATCAAAGCCTCTACAGGACGGATTTGCAAAGCTTGGTTTGCCATCGTTTGTCTTCGTTTGTCTCTCAACAAAACCGATACACATTGAATTGGTCAGCGATTTGACAACATCCGCCTTTATAGGCACTTTCAAACGCTTTTGGTCTCGACGAGGGCCCATATCGGACTTATATTCGGACAACGGCACAACTTTTCATGGAGCCAAATGAGACTTAGCTGAAATGCAACGGATCTCAATTGCCCAAGCTCATAACGAAGAGATTTCGAGCATCTTGTCGAGTCACAAAATCAATTGGAACTGGAAAGCTTCGCTTTTGCAGTAAGCCTTAATCACGTAAATTAAGCCACCTCTTCTGTGGGCACCCTTACCTGCAGACAGCAATCGTCTCTTTTGGTAAGATTCAGTTTCGGTTTCGGCGTGGGACCGCCGAGGGCAATTGCTGAGGCGGTAACTCGCGCGTAACATATTTCTGGAATGGTAATTATTCCTGCTACGCAGTTTCCGGGGAGGATGGGCAAACCGCAAAATGCGTTTTAGTCCCGAAAAATCAATAAGAGTCCTAAAACCTCCGGCCAGATTAGCTTTGTATTACAGCTGGGAGGCGAAAGGCTGCCTTTAGTCACAGAGTCACACACAAGTGGTGGGTTTACAGACCATATACATTGCATCGAAACATTTGAAATGTGTTATTTCCAAATCACTTAAACATTTTCGCCCAGCTCTACTGCACTCCCACTTCTTAATTTGTAAAAGTCTATTTGTAGATGTACTCAACCCGTCTCTTTTATTGCACTTCTAAACCAAGACTGAATGCGATCGAAATCATGCTTAACCTAGGTTCATCGGCTATCGGAATTATATCAATTCTTAGGGTGACCATGTATTCAGCCTACTATAATGCATAAGAACATGTAAAATTTCGTAAGCTGCGACTTACCATCCTCTTCGTTTTTTATGTCAGTGCCGCTTACACTTTCAAAGACTCCACCAGAAATTCCATTGTTGACGCCATGGAGTATACCAATTCCTCCGCTGTTTATCTCGTGCACTTGCTGCAATTGATTTGAAAAATGGGTTTCCTTGGCACGAACCACTTCGTTAAGACCCTTATTGTTACCGGATTGCTGCTTCCGACGCGGCTTGCTAGTTGCTTGCACGTGAGGCATTGACGTCGTCGTTACCTTTGGTGGTATTCGTAATTCTGAAAGATTTAATAATAATAAAATTAAAAGAGCATACCGATAAACAAAATATGTGGGCTAGAGGACCCAGTTAAGAAAGTTTCTTATAATTTAAAGCTTACGTTTAAAAGTGCCAGCGTATATGGCCTATCCTATAGTTATATTATTTTTCTTGTTCAAAACGAACGGTCGTGTTTTTCTTGTGTGTTCTTGCGGTTGATCATCTTCGCGTAATCTGGTTTAATATTCAATATTAATATTAAAAATATTAATTGCAATTGAATAACAACAATGGCGATTTGCATTTAATCGTATTTTATTATTTCTGCTATTTGTAACGGAACTATTTCCGCGTATCTCTCCGACAAAACAACTGCTGATCTCCTTTCTCCATATCCCACCGTCTAGAAGTTCTTGCTAACACTCTCTCGCTCTTACTGTTTCTTACCAACTTTTTTGGCAGAAATATTTATTATTATTATCCGATATTGTGTGTTGCTTGAAAAATGAAATAAAATAGTGTCGGGTGATCAACCAAGTATATACTATTTGCTGTGTGATAACATTGAGCATTCCAAGTACACGGCTTAAGTCAGCCACCACAACTGAAGCTTTGGGTCACTTGGACTCCGGCGTACACTACTATTGTGACAAATGTCGTAAGGTACAAAGAGAAATAAGATAGCGTATGCGGAAAACTTAAAATGGGTTTGGTCAGGTCTGTCTTGCTCGCTCACTTATTTAGAACTAAACTCTCGTCTCTCTTGACACTCATCACTCGTGTCCGCTGCTAGCATCGTCGCTCTCCTTGGCGATCTCGCTGCTCTGTGCAGATTCCCACAGATTATATATTTGAGATTTTATTTTTAATAAGCAGGATTATACTTATCTTATTACTTAGACTCTGATTGTGTACGCGGCTAAGAAAAAAATTTTCAAGGCCGTTCCAATGGTACACGATTGTAATTGAAAAACGGTTACTTTTTATTAAGGCTTTTAAAAATAAAATTTCACACCACCGCGCACAAGCAGATATGAATATACACTTGACGATAGGGGTAAGATCGCAGGGTAGGGGTGACTTCAGAGTCAGGTTTTTTAAAAAACCAATGGAGGGAGGTTCTAATGGAATACCTCACTCATATGCACACATAAGCACAGATAAATTTTAAAATCAATCCAGTATTACCATATATTCACACCAAAACCTAAGTTCTAGCTACTATTATCTGCTAATATTAGAAATAGAACAAGTTCTTCAACAGTGAACAACAATTATAATTGTTTGGATTGTATTCAAACAAATTCAGATTCAAATTGCATGATCTGGATAAACAAGAAACGTCAGATGACAACGTGGAAATGGAAAATACACGTGAAGGTGGTCAACGCTTTCTAAAATTTGCTCATTGTTTTATATGCAAAAAAAATTTTATCAAATATATCGAATACACAATTTTTATACACAAAAACAAATAAACATGTGTCGCATCGTGATTCCTAGTATTCTAATATGAATTCTGGGAATCTGAATTCTGGGCATTACACGCTTTTGTGTTGATAGATGATATTGAGCGAAAAGCACGACATATAAATATGTTAATATGAAATATGAAAAAAAGTACCCTGATCAACTTATTCAACTTCTTATCCACAAAAAAAAGTCATGTCGGCTGATAACAACAGTAATTTTGCAAGGAGTTTGAGGGTGTCATTTCTGTTAATGGATTAAAGACATTGTACGCCATCACAGAACCGTTATGTATGCCAAAAATATATGACGTGGGGACTTGGAGTGCATCACTGTTATCATCACATTGAAGGAGCATAAAATATAATTTATAATTATTAGAATTCGAGTAAACAAATGACAAATCCCCTCGAAATGAAATAATTGAAATTTATTTTTAGTAAAAATAAGATTACATTTATTATTTATGTATGATAGACTTTATTTACACATTGAATGTTGCATTTCCAAGGGCTTACGGTTTATCTCTAATTAAAAATATATTTTTTTGAATTTCTTTTTTCAGTGTACATTAGAATTTTTTTAAATATTTGAATTTATATCTTAAAAAACATTTCCGAAGAATTTCTGTAAAAAAAATATAATATGTGTTTGCTTAAACAATTCCGAAGAATTATAATGAAGAGCAAAAGGACTTAACATTAAAATTAAAATATCTACGTTCCAGAAATATTTTAATATGTAAATTACAAAAAATTTAATGTCGCTTATAAATTTATTCACACACAAAACCTTTTAAACAGTTAAATTTAAAATATTTTTTATTTTTTGAAGGTTTTTTTTATTTGATTCACGTAAGAATTTATGTAAGTTGTGAAATTTATGTCATCTATACATACCAAACGTGTATAAGGAGGCATTGATTTTAGTTGATGACATATGTTTGGCAATTGCTAACAAGACATTAAAGCAACTGGGAGTGTCTGCTCCAAAGCGACCAGCAAATGCCCTGGTCTATTGTGAATTGCAACGAGAAACCAACTTTGATTCTATCCTACTCAGGACATCTGTTCAAAGAAATCTTCCGCTGCTTATGACAAAATTATGCGTGCATTCGCAGTACAAAGAGGTTGACTGTTTTTCATAGATGCGCCCGGTAGTACAACACCGGCCCACTACAACACCATGTATTGGTAATGAAAATCATACATTTTCCATTTTGATAAGTCCAACCCAAATACATTGGCTTATCAAATACCACAGAAAGTTTTTTTCATTTGGATGGTATAGAACTCGTCATTTATTTTAGTTGTACTATTAAAATTGAATTTTGAAATTAAATTTTTAGCACAGAGTTTTTTTCGACCGAGTTTATGAACATCTGTAGACTCCCATGTAATTACCAATTTAACCTCTACACGTTTTTCAGAATTTTCCATAGTTTTCCCATAGATCGAGTTGTTCATTAATTAAAAAAAATCTTTTTCAAAATTATCTTAGCATTCTGTCTATGTAAAGTATTTAATTCAATATAAGTCTTTAGCCAAGGTTTTTGTAAAAATCGAACCCCTCTATGAAACTTTTAAAATTAACCCATTTTGTATGCATTGCTGCAAATTTATATAATGGATTACATAATTTTTTTTTGTTCCCGAGGTCAGTTATTAATTTTTTAACTTTATCCTCTTTAGATGCAAAACTATTTGACGGACAAAAGGGAAGAAATACTTTATAAAGGATGATTCCTTTGTTGGATCAAAATCTGTTAAGTATTTGGTATTTGCCTTTGTATATCTATGACAGCATTGTACCAAGCCCCCTCGAATGCTATTATCTACTAATAACTCTAGTTGAATATTTGTGGTCTTTAACATGGCTGCCCAAGATAGACCTGGTGTAGTAAAAACTGAGCAACTGAGGGTGTAATGAATAAATTTGTGAACATATTTTCAAATATATCAGTCAATAGGAAAACATCAGTTTTTAAATACAACTCTAGAAAATCGTTTAGACTTGAACAAAAAAAATTTTGACCAGACATTATGTGCGTGTTCATAATCATCTTGAGAGCATTCCTTTTCTGTCAAGTTACTATAGAATGCTGCGCTTGATGGTAGGTGTTTGATGTTTTTATGGTTTTCTTTATTTACTGGGATTGCATTAATACTATCAGGAATTTTAGCCAAGTCTTCAATAAATAAATGACAATCATACTTAGAAAATTATGGAAAAACACTGATATAAATTTACATAGTCTATACTCCAAGGCACATTTAGAATGAGCTGCACCCCTAAATAAACCTGTTAAATGGCAATGATCCCTAACTCAATCATTTAATAATATTTTTTACAAATATGACAATTTAATGAATCCTGAAATTCAAACTCGTCTTCAGGAGTCATTATGATTGGTTTAAAATTGTACAAGAGAGTCTACAAAATTTGATCCTGCGTTACTACCTGTTTTTATTACAAATTCATCTAGCTTAGAATCAAAGGCACACTTAATATTATATGATAAGCATAAGCTATAGGTATATGAGAGTTTAAATTGAATAATTTTTGGGCTTACTTCAATATTTCTGGGCTCCAGTTCACATTCAAAGTCGGCGTACACGACGAACGGAACCTCAAGCTGCTTGCGGTATTGGGTAAACTCCAGAGTTCGCTTGTGTAATTCCGGTAGCTCGGAGACTTTCCGCTCAGATCCAGAGAATTCAGACAAAATGCTTTCCAATTTCTATATTTCGGGTATAGGTCATAGGAGTCCAAGATCATTACATTACGTTTGGTGTGTTTGGTGTCATTGGAAAGCATTTTTCAAGCCCTTTCCAATAGTATGCTTTATACGATTGTAAGTTATAAGCTGCAACTTTTCATTAAAACGCTTAAAAATAAATTTCCCCACCTCCGCGCACAAGCAGATATCAGCACACACTTGAGGGTTGGGGTGAGTTCGCAGCTCCGCGCACAAGCAGACCCGAGCGCACACTTGAGGGTAGGGGTAAGTTCCCAGGTGGACTCGCCCAAAAGATAGCAAAGGGTCATGTCTAAAAGTAATCATGCCACAATCGTCACATTTTATTACTTCTTTGAAGACGTGCACTGATTTTAAAAACTATAATTTATGGGTTTATGATTTCTGTGCCAGAATCCATACTGACTAAAAGGTGAGGGAGAATCCTTACAATCACAGGAGACGACGGATAATGGGTTTCGGGTTGGGGGAAACCATGTTTTTATCACCAATGTGACAGCTTAATAGCCCATAAATCTGTGCCAGAACCAGCGTTTACATACTACTTATAATGTCCAAAAGCAATTTATGTCTGCCATTTTTTTTGGGGCGGCACCACCCCTATAAATAACATTCATTTTAAAGCCCAATTAATAACAATAGATCAAAGATTGTAGCTTGGTGTAGGGTGACTTAGGTTGAGTTGAGTGACGTCAACTTACACCAGGTTGTTTGGTCCGTAAAACTGAAGGAATGTTAGAAAAGTCACTCTCAGAATAATATTATAGGAAATTCTTAAGGTCGAATGCTCGATTTCTGCTCTCTCTCAGATACGGACGCCGTACCTATATCCAGAGATCTACCTCTCACATACTCTGAAGATCCTTATCATCCCACATAAGATCTAGTGATCGTCACGGAACTTTTTATTTAGCTTTAGTCCAATTAGGTTGATAACACAAATCCGATTTTTTAAAAATTATAATTATATTTCCAATTTTGTCCGATCCGAGTTTGATGCATATACCGATATGTACCAGTGGCCACTGGTTTAAGGATTATTAAGATAAATTTTAGTCGTTGTGTTCCGTTGCAGTTTCTGGTTACGAGGGAGAAACCTCCTAAGGCACATCACTAACTACCACACAGTGCTATAAGGACTTCTTGGCCCTCTATAAGTACAAGTTTGCACTGGATCCGAAACAATTTTATATTTTAGTTAACACTTATGGTAAGCCTAAAACCTTCCTGTCGCTATCGTTTTAAAAATCTACAGCAAGTACAGATAAGGACATTGCCGATCCTTTTGCTAAGTTTTTTAAACCACTTACTTACTTGTGGTAACTGCTTCACAGACTTACGCTTATGATACAGGTATCTCTAAGCCATAAGCATTTTTTAAACTTTTTCTCGTTAATAACGTGTAGCACAAGTGTGATCAGTTATATCTACATGCCCGCATGGATTTACGAAACAACGGTCTATTACAATTAATCTTCTGAAACTCACATCTTAGGTCATCATTGGTTTTTAGACAGATATCATTTCCCAACCGATCGTCTGCGTGGGATTTCCTATTACATTCTGTACTAAACCAATGCCACGTACCAGATGAAACTACAATCCGTCCTGAAAAACTTTCAGAGATGCTGCTGGTTACTAAATCTGAGCTGCTCTAAGTGCAAACCATTGACCTTTTGTCGCCTTACTCCTCAGCTTGCCACCTATACCTTCTATATCTCCTTTATAGTTAATAATGCTATGGATTATGTATCTGAGACCCACAGTATGGGGTTCATCAGTGCCATCGATCACAAGAGGCGAATCAGCGAAGCCCCAAATACCCCAAAGGATCGACCTAAAACATTCCCAGTCCAAACTAGTCCCACAATACTTGTTGGGCCAAGCAGCCAAAGCAAAGACGGATGGGCAGCGGCGGGCTTATCAGCAGTTTCTAGTTTGTTTTGATTATCTCAGTTTGGTGCGCATGCGCTTGGGAGCTTAGTAGAACTGCTGTAGCTCCAAGCTTTTGTTGTTAAGCCTCTTCGCATTCGGCGTGGTTTTGTTGCGGAGTTAATTTGGTTTGATTTGAACTCGTAACAGAAATTTGGAAATTGAACTGCCCAGATGTATTATAGTGATCAGTTTAATAGTGCCACGGAAACTTATTGTTTTGGTTGTCATAACCGTGCACTTAAATTACATAATGGAGTATGGAGCTGAAGCCACTGGATCTGCTGCTGCAAGTAGGTTGAGGATGCTGCGGAGACGAGCAGAGGTGACTTGTCAAGAAATGGATACATCAGAAGGTCATGGCTGCGATGCGGACCGAAGACTCAACCATTATGACACTCAAGTTAATGCGGAAGCGTCTGCTTGATCGATGCGCCACGCTTTAGAAGGAATTGGAGGAGCTGAATTGTAGTTAAATCGGTAGTGATTTACATTGGAAATCCGCTTAGCTAGCCACGGACGTGCACGTCGACATAGATGTGGAAGTTGCCAAGTTGTACAGTTGCAGCCCACTCTACGCTATTGGATGGTACCAGTGGTGCTGGTATTTCACCCACTCTATACACCCCTGCTTTCTCATTACTCTCAGTTGCCGATGCCAACATTCAGCGGTGGCTATGCCGAGTGGTCGGATATCTGCGCCTCGTTTAAGACCCTGTTGACAGCCACCCTCACTTGACCAAGATGGAGAAGTTCAGGTGGCTCTATTTATGTCTACCGGAGTCAGCCTTGGAGACTGTGAGTCCGTAGAAGATTAATCGACGGTTAATATTCCAGGCTTACATCAAGGAGATCCTGCAGCTGAGGGTAGTCGAGTTGGGGTCCGTTGTAACTGTTCGGGGACCGATTCAATGGTTACATTCGGGCCCTCTGGTCTGAACATAGATATCTCCAACTGGAAGGTTCCTGCCAATGTGGTTCTGGCATATCCGAACTTCCACAGAGCGCAGCGTGTGGATTTACTGATTGGAGTCAACTTATTTTTTGACCTGCTCTTCGTTGGGCAAATCCAACAAGGATACAATCTTCCTCTTGTACAGAATACGGGCTTTGGATGGGTAGTTTCTAAAGATGGTTGCACCACAGGGAAACCTCATGTGACCGCTTCATCAGCTGTCTCCAGCCCCGGAGCTCCACCTGCCACTCTGTCTGGCTGAGAAGGCTGAGCTGGAGAACCTGAACGATCGTCTGGCCACCTATATTGACCCACACGGAGATAGGGAATTCCCGCCTCAGCAGCGAGCTGCAAACCATCGTGACACGGTCGCCCGAGAGACGACCAATATCAAGAACAAGTTCGAGGCTGTGCTGCTGGAGACGCGTCGTCTTGTGAATGATATGGCCTGGGATCGTGCCCGATCGATATCAAGGGTCTGTTGGACGAAAACGATGAGCTAAGGAACCGTCTGGACAAGAAAACCAAGGAGTGCAGCACTGCTGAGGGAAATGCCCGCATATATGAGTCGCGTTCCAATGAGTTGAGCAAACTCAACCTGGCCAATACCGATCAGAAAAAGATTACTGATAAACTGAACGATAGGACCAAGGAGTTTTATCTTCTTCGCAAGGAGTTCGAGGACACGCGCAAGGCTTTAGAGCAACAGACTCTGTCGCGCCTTGACTTGGAGGAGGAGCTCTCATTCAAGATCAGATCCACTCACAGGAAATCAATGAGTCGCGCCGCATCCCCCAGACAGGGTACAGCGACATCAACGGGCGCCTCAGCTCCGAGTATGATGCCAGTTGAAGCAGTCGCTACAGGAGCTGCGCTCCCAGTATGAAGAGAAGATGGGAATAATTCGAGCCGCTATACGAGGATAAAGTCCGTCGTCTGAAAGAGCCCGCTGAGTTGCGGTTGGGCTTGTATTGACAGTCTAAATGACAAAATTTACAATCTTAAGTACATTAACGCCGTTCCCAATGGTTGCGTACGTGAATTAGAACTCGATAACACACGCGAGCGTCACGGCCAAGCTTAGCTCGAGAAGGAGCTTATTCGATTGCGCGAAGAGATGCCTCATCAACTGCAAAAATACCAGGACCTCATAGACATCAAGAGCTTACTGAATTTGGAAATCGCTGCCTATCTCAAGCTGGTGCATGGTGCAGTCCTTCAGCCTAGCGCTGCGTGCATTAGGAATCCAAAGTAAACAAGAGAAAAAAAAATTAGAAAAAAAATTCAAGCGCGTCGTAAATCACATTGGTCAAAACAGAGTCCCCTTTTTGGGTTTCCGTTGGTATACTTGCGCAAGAGGAAGAGGTACTGACCACACGAGGCGAATCGGCGAAGGCACCAACACCCCAAATGTTCTTATAAATTTAACCGTAAATTGCTGAAAAGTTTTTATGGAGTAAGATGGTACATTAAAAAATGAAAAAATTTAAGAGTATATGTAAGCGTTTCACATCAAATCAAGTTAATGCCGTGTTCTGCCACGATAAAAATACAACTTTTCAAGCCGTCTCCTCCTCCACTTCCCGATCTCCCAGCTCAACTCCCACTGAGCCCACGTTTAACACCCGCTCAACAATCGCTCAAGCCTAACTTAACCCACAACATTTCAAACAAACAATAACTAGTGGAAACATGATTGTAAAGGTGACTTAAGGGTAACGGCAGCTGTGCGAAAATCCGATGCGAATTCGCCGATTTCTGATATGGAGATAATAAAGCGATGGTGGGATTTCCAGTTGTAGTTGATTTGCGAAGTGAAAGTTGACGAAGTTGATTTGAGAGGTCGAGTCGAGTGAGCTCCGGCATGGTACGAATACGCCAGAGCGGTTGTTGATATAAACTATTATTGTGGCACGTAAAATGTAATCGGTATTATTTGGCGACAGAGCTACAGGTGGTGGTTTGGGCAAGGCCGTAAGCTGTGTCCTTCCATAGGCAACTTTAACAAAGGTGCATCCTTTTTGCTTTGTTGTAGCGCTGAGTTGGAGTCAATACCTGAAGTTCTGGTCATTTCGTCAAACAATGCTGTGGTGCTATGACTTTTCTACCTGTATGGTAGGTGCGTGGACTACCATAACGCATATAAAGTTCTCCATCATGCGGCACCAAATTTCTAAAAATGTGGAAAATACTCCAATTTCGGCAGCTCCTTGGTATGTAAGCCCTTCGCCAACCTCTTCTAGTTTGATGGTCCAGCTTCGAAGAGATGAGATGGATCAAAACACCGGAATTTTTCTACATATGACAAATCATCATAGCGTAGAAGTACGGCCAACCACTGTATACCACCAAATCGCGGAAGATGAAATTCCGGTAGTCTAGTAGGCCTCGAATTACTTTTGAAGGCGCCACTGATTCCGTGCAATTTAGTTGAATTTGCAATGGAATTTCTTTTTTCGCTGTTTAGTTTCATAATACACTGTGGTAAATCCTATGCGTGCGCCGGATTCCATCTCACTCAAAGTCGTAATTTATTCTCTCGACTAACTCTAACCGCACCTGTAATTCACTCTCATCGAGTTTGACCAACTGCTCTGCTATACTTAAAGCCGCAAGTTGACGCGTCAAGGAGCTTGCTTTTGCCCTATTTTCAATTGTTGTTGGACGTGTCTTATTGGTTTATACATTGGCGACAAAATAGAACCCCAAATTAAGTCAAGAAGAAACGATGTAGTCGAGTGACGCGACTATAAGATACCCGTTACTGTTTTACACAATTTTAAAACATTCATTTTGCTAGTGGAAATGGATAAAGCGCCACCTTCTGTCAAATAAGCATGATAAGTAACTGATGGTGACGTCACTGTCCATGTGAGACCTTAGAACATAATTTTTTTTCATAAATAGCGATATAGGAATATAGGAATAGTTGTATAATAGTTATGGTTAGAAGAAGTAAGAGATCAAAAAAGTCGACATTTTATAGTAATGGGGAATATCCATGAAGTGCGAGAATCCGATTCCTGATATTAAGATGGTTAAGCGATAGTGGGATTTCGAGTTGTAGTTGATTTGCGAAATAAGGCCACATCGAGTAAGCTCCGGCATGGTACGAATACGCCAGAGCGGTTTTTCACATAAACTATTGTTGTGGCACGCAACACGTAATCGGTATTATTTGGCGAAAGCGTTAAAGGTGGTGGCTTGGGCAAGGCTTTAGAAACAAAAGATGATGATGTATGTGGTGGCATTTCAGGACCAGGCTGCGAAGAAGGTGCTATGGGATTCGATTACATATGCAGAAGAGTATGACGCTTCTGGTGGCAGTTCCTACAGCTGACAGATCTGCATTGCCGTAAGCTGTGTCCCTTCCATAGGCAACGTAAACAAGGGTGCATCCTTTTTGCTTTGTTGTAGGGCTAAGTTGGAGTCAGTCCTAGAAGTTCTGGGCGTACAACGTCAAACGACAATTATAAATTTTAACATCATGGGCCCCACAATTTTTTACGCTTTGCCTCTTTACGCTTTGTTCTAGCTCTTATAATTTCGGAGACTTAAGAATTTTTAGTTTCCCGCGTTCTGTGGCGTGGACAGATGCAGAAAAAATAGGTGAGAGAGAAGATAGGATCCACAAGCTCGAGACTTTCCGATACTTTCCATTCAAATGCGTTTAGGTTAAAATGTGGTTGATAATCGGTGATTGAAAAGTTAACAGCAGCTGTGCGAAAATCCGATGCTAATGAGGATTCGGCGATTCTTGATATGGAGGTGGTTAAGCGATGGTGGGATTTCGAGTAAGCAAGATGGCGATAGTGATACAGGATACTCGTCACAGAAATAAAAGTAAAGAGAAGAAAAAGTGAAAGTCAGGCAGAAAGCATTCGGCAGTTGTTCAGAAAAGAAGTTGCCAGAAGCTTATAGGTATTTATTGAAATAATGAATCCGAACATGAGTACGACGAATTGAACGGCGGCATAGACTATGAATCGAAATAAAAGTCGCCTGGCTCGTTAACAACGAAGTGGCGAAACATGAGTAGCGAAGAAATTGCAGCCGTTTCGCATCGAAGCAATCAAGAAGCAAACTACAAACGGTGTTAAAGGTGTTATCCTTTGACAGGAAGCGTCATGGCAGCCGTGAAGAATACACCGGACCAGATCCAAAGAAAATGAGAGTGTAGTCTGTGTGTGCCATTTTTGTAAAGAACAAGTCCTCAAAATCGCCGATTGCAGAGCAAAAGGCGTGAAGACTTATAGGAAAAACGTCGAAAGGAGAAGACAAATGTTACATGTTTCAAATGTGGTGACACTTCGCAAGACAATGCTCGGGTTTAACAGCAGTTTCTATTCTGTTTTGGTTCTCCCAGTTGTTAAGCTAACTTCTTGTATTTGGCGTAGATTTGTGTGCTGATTTGATTTAGTTTGATTTGAACTCGGAATAAAATTTGAAAATGAAACTGAACCGGTTTATTTATTCTACAGAAATTAAAAACTCTTAGTTGCTCAACAGTATATTTAAGCGTTACCGATCCATTGAAGTTTTTACTGTGTTCAAGGTATGAATACCGCTAGTTAGTCAGCCGCCAAAACCCCAGCCCCACGACGCCCCCGTCCGCGTCGTCCCTAGGCGTGTACATCGGAATTGATACTAAGAGGCCATCAACGACCACAATTAATTAAAATGAAGTTCTCAAAATATAATCTACTGAATCTTGCTGATGTTTTTACTGTCATAGTCTACAAAAGGGATCACATGAGCCACCCTCTTCGGGAGGTGTTTACTTGGGCTTACTTTAGACACAATTTCATCAGTTTTTCACCTACCCTTAATTTCTCATCTCTATGTTCTAGCTATCATTCTAGAATCCACTCATTCGCTTCTTCTGCCATCGATCACACGAGGCGAATCAGCGAAGCCCCAAATACCCCAAAGGATCGACCTAAAACATTCCCAGTCCAAACTAGTCCCACAATACTTGTTGGGCCAAGCAGCCAAAGCAAAGACGGATGAGCAGCGGCGGGCTTATCAGCAGTTTCTAGTTTGTTTTGATTATCTCAGTTTGGTGCGCATGCGCTTTTGGGAGCTTAGTAGAACTGCTGTAGCTCCAAGCTTTTGTTGTTAAGCCTCTTCGCATTCGGCGTGGTTTTGTTGCGGAGTTAATTTGGTTTGATTTGAACTCGTAACAGAAATTTGGAAATTGAACTGCCCAGATGTATTATAGTGATCAGTTTAATAGTGCCACGGAAACTTATTGTTTTGGTTGTCATAACCGTGCACTTAAATTACATAATGGAGTATGGAGCTGAAGCCACTGGATCTGCTGCTGCAAGTAGGTTGACGATGCTGCGGAGACGAGCAGAGGTGACTTGTCAAGAAATGGATACATCAGAAGGTCATGGCTGCGATGCGGACCGAAGACTCAACCATTATGACCCTCAAGTTAATGCGGAAGCGTCTGCTTGATCGATTCGCCACGCTTTAGAAGGAATTGGAGGAGCTGAATTGTAGTTAAATCGGTAGTGATTTACATTGGAAATCCGCTTAGCTAGCCACGGACGTGCACGTCGACATAGATGTGGAAGTTGCCAAGTTGTACAGTTGCAGCCCACTCTACGCTATTGGATGGTACCAGTGGTGCTGGTATTTCACCCACTCTATACACCCCTGCTTTCTCATTACTCTCAGTTGCCGATGCCAACATTCAGCGGTGGCTATGCCGAGTGGTCGGATATCTGCGCCTCGTTTAAGACCCTGTTGACAGCCATCCTCACTTGACCAAGATGGAGAAGTTCAGGTGGCTCTATTTATGTCTACCGGAGTCAGCCTTGGAGACTGTGAGTCCGTAGAAGATTACTGACGATAGCTATGATGTTGCTCTTGATCTTTTGCGCAACGATTTTAGTAATCGACGGTAAATATTCCAGGCTTACATCAAGGAGATCCTGCAGCTGAGGGTAGTCGAGTTGGGGTCCGTTGCAACTGTTCGGGGACCGATTCAATGGTTACATTCGGGCCCTCCTGAGTCCCGGGACGGCGAAAGAAATTCAAGGATGCCTACCAACTTGGGGATCTATGGTTTGGTTTTTGGAACAAAGGTGCCGAGCACTTGAGACAGTGGATTTGGTAAGCTATTTAATAATCGTGCCCTGTGCGGTATCCTGACATATGCTGTGCCTCCTTGCCCAAGGTTCTTAGCCGAATGCTCTGTTTCGGTGACTGGCCTTAGAGACACTGAATTCACTACGGATGAAGTAGAGATAAATGTTTGCCTGAAGTCTCTTTTTCCCACGTATTCTGTATACATCGAGGCAGTTGTGGCGTCTCACATCTCATAGCGTCAACCTGGTCTGAACATAGATATCTCCAACTGGAAGGTTCCTGCCATTGTGATTCTGGCATATCCGACTTCCACAGAGCGCAGCGTGTGGATTTACTGATTGGAGTCAGCTTATTTTTTGACCTGCTCCTCGTTGGGCAAATCCAACAAGGATACAATCTTCCTCTTGTACAGAATACGTGCTTTGGATGGGTAGTTTCTAAAGATGGTTGCACCCCAGGGAAACCTCATGTGACCGCTTCATCATGTCGTCTTGTGAATGATATGGCCTGGGATCGTGCCCGATCGATATCAAGGGTCTGTTGGACGAAAACGATGAGCTAAGGAACCGTCTGGACAAGAAAACCAAGGAGTGCAGCACTGCTGAGAAATGACCCACACGGAGAGTCGCGTTCCAATGAGTTGAGCAAGCTGCAAACCATCGTGGCCAATACCGATCAGAAAAGATTACCAATATCAACTGAACGATAGGACCAAGGCGTTTTATCTTCTGCTCAAGGAGTTCGAGGACACGTCGTCATGGCTTTAGAGCAAGAGACTCTGTCGCACCTTGACTTGGAGGAGGAGCTCTCATTCAAGATCAGATCCACTCACAGGAAATCAATGAGTCGCGCCGCATCCGCCAGACAGGGTACAGCGACATCAACGGGCGCCTCAGCTCCGAGTATGATGCCAGTTGAAGCAGTCGCTACAGGAGCTGCGCTCCCAGTATGAAGAGAAGATGCGAATAATTCGAGCCGCTATACGAGGATAAAGTCCGTCGTCTGAAAGAGCCCGCTGAGTTGCGGTTGGACTTGTATTGACAGTCTAAATAACAAAATTGACAATTTTAAGTACATTAACGCCGTTCCCAATGGTTGCGTACGTGAATTAGAACTCGATAACACACGCGAGCGTCACGGCCAAGCTTAGCTCGAGAAGGAGCTTATTCGATTGCGCGAAGAGATCCCTCATCAACTGCAAAAATACCAGGACCTCATAGACATCAAGAGCTTACTGAATTTCGAAATCGCTGCCTATTTCAAGCTGGTGCATGGTGCAGTCCTTCAGCCTAGCGCTGCGTGCATTAGGAATCCAAAGTAAACAAGAGAAAAAAAATAAGAAAAAAAATTCAAGTGCGTCGTAAATCACATTGGTCAAAACAGAGTCCCCTTTTTGGGTTTCCGTTGGTATACTTGCGCAAGAGGAAGAAGTACTGACCACACGAGGCGAATCGGCGAAGGCCCCAACACCCCAAATGTTCTTATAAATTTAACCGTAAATTGCTGAAAAGTTTTTATGGAGTAAGATGGTACATTAAAAAATGAAAAAATGTTAAGAGTATATGTAAGCGTTTCACATCAAATCAAGTTAATGCCGTGTTCTGCCGCGATAAAAATACCACTTTTCAAGCCGTCTCCTCCTCCACTTCCCGATCTCCCAGTTCAACTCCCACTGAACCCACGCTTAACACCCGCTCAACAATCGCTCAAGCCTAACTTAACCCACAACATTTCAAACAAACAATAACTAGTGGTAACATGATTGTAAAAGTGACTTAAGGGTAACGGCAGCTGTGTGAAAATCCGATGCGAATTCGCCGATTTCTGATATGGAGATAATAAAGCGATGGTGGGATTTCCAGTTGTAGTTGATTTGCGAAGTGAAAGTTGACGAAGTTGATTTGAGAGGTCGAGTCGAGTGAGCTCCGGCATGGTACGAATACGCCAGATATAAACTATTATTGTGGCACGTAAAACGTAATCGGTATTATTTGGCGACAGAGCTACAGGTGGTGGTTTGGGCAAGGCCATAAGCTGTGTCCTTCCATAGGCAACTTTAACAAAGGTGCATCCTTTTTGCTTTGTTGTAGCGCTGAGTTGGAGTCAATACCTGAAGTTCTGGTCATGCTGTGGTGCAATGCTGTGGTGCTATGACTTTTCTACCTGTATGGTAGGTGCGTGGACTACCATAACGCTTATAAAGTTCTCCATCATGCGGCACCAAATTTCTAAAAATGTGGAAAATACTCCAATATGTAAGCCCTTCGCCAACCTCTTCTAGTTTGATGGTCCAGCTTCGAAGAGATGAGATGAACAAAACACCGGAATTTTTCTACATATGACAAATCATCATAGCGTAGAAGTACGGCCAACCACTGTATACCACCAAATCGCGGAAGATGAAATTCCGGTAGTCTAGTAGGCCTCGAATTACTTTTGAAGGCGCCACTGATTCCGTGCAATTTAGTTGCATTTGCAATGGAATTTCTTTTATCGCTGTTTAAGTAGCGGCAGATTCTCCCTTTAGTTTAATAATACACTGTGGTAAATCCTATGCGTGCGCCGGATTCCATCTCACTCAAAGTCGTAATTTATTCTCTCGACTAACTCTAACCGCACCTGTAATTTACTCTCACTGGCATTTCAGGACCAGGCTGCGAAGGAGGTGCTATGGGATTCGATTGCATATGCAGAAGAGTATGACGCTTCTGGTGGCAGCCTACAGCTGACAGATCTGCATTGCCGTAAGCTGTGTCCCTTCCATAGGCAACGTAAACAAGGGTGCATCCTTTTTGCTTTGTTGTAGGGCTAAGTTGGAGTCAGTCCTAGAAGTTCTGGGCGTACAACGTCAAACGACAATTATAAATTTTAACATCATGGGCCCCACAATTTTTTACGCTTTGCCTCTTTACGCTTTGTTCTAGCTCTTATAATTTCGGAGACTTAAGAATTTTTAGTTTCCCGCGTTCTGTGGCGTGGACAGATGCAGAAAAAATAGGTGAGAGAGAAGATAGGATCCACAAGCTCGAGACTTTCCGATACTTTCCATTCAAATGCGTTTAGGTTAAAATGTGGTTGATAATCGGTGATTGAAAAGTTAACAGCAGCTGTGCGAAAATCCGATGCTAATGAGGATTCGGCGATTCTTGATATGGAGGTGGTTAAGCGATGGTGGGATTTTGAGTAAACAAGATGGCGATAGTGATACAGGATACTCGTCACAGAAATAAAAGTAAAGAGAAGAAAAAGTGAAAGTCAGGCAGAAAGCATTCGGCAGTTGTTCAGAAAAGAAGTTGCCAGAAGCTTATAGGTATTTATTGAAATAATGAATCCAAACATGAGTACGACGAATTGAACGGCGGCATAGACTATGAATCGAAATAAAAGTCGCCTGGCTCGTTAACAACGAAGTGGCGAAACATGAGTAGCGAAGAAATTGCAGCCGTTTCGCATCGAAGCAATCAAGAAGCAAACTACAAACGGTGTTAAAGGTGTTATCCTTTGACAGGAAGCGTCATGGCAGCCGTGAAGAATACACCGGACCAAATCCAAAGCAAATGAGAGTGTAGTCTGTGTGTGCCATTTTTGTAAAGAACAAGTCCTCAAAATCGCCGATTGCAGAGCAAAAGGCGTGAAGACTTATAGGAAAAACGTCGAAAGGAGAAGACAAATGTTACATGTTTCAAATGTGGTGACACTTCGCAAGACAATGCTCGGGTTTAACAGCAGTTTCTATTCTGTTTTGGTTCTCCCAGTTGTTAAGCTAACTTCTTGTATTTGGCGTAGATTTGTGTGCTGATTTGATTTAGTTTGATTTGAACTCGGAATAAAATTTGAAAATGAAACTGAACCGGTTTATTTATTCTACAGAAATTAAAAACTATTAGTTGCTCAACAGTATATTTAAGCGTTACCGATCCATTGAAGTTTTTACTGTGTTCAAGGTATGAATACCGCTAGTTAATCAGCCGCCAAAAGCCCAGCCCCACGACGCCCCCGTCCGCGTCGTCCCTAGAAGGCGTGTACATCGGAATTGCTACTAAGAGGCCATCAACGACCACAATTAATTAAAATGAAGTTCTCAAAATATAATCTACTGAATCTTGCTGATGTTTTTACTGTCATAGGCTACAAAAGGGATCACATGAGCCACCCTCTTCGGGAGGTGTTTACTTGGGCTTACTTTGGACACAATTTCATTAGTTTTTCACCTACCCTTAATTTCTCATCTCTATGTTCTAGGTATCATTCTAGAATCCACTCATTCGCTTCTTCTGGTTTTGCATACTGGCACTTTGAAAATGTTGATTATTTTTCTTGTTTTGTCGCAAGTACGTTCAATACTTATTCTTTTTAATACAAATGTATGGCAAGTGTGAGGATCTGGCTCTTTTTCTGGCGACAGCGGATGAAAGAAAATCAAGACCAACGAAGGTATTGGAAAACACAACAACGAGGTAGGTTACCATTTACCATGCGTTAGAGAAGAGAAATGAGAACGATATCCCAGTTCAACTAACGCTCAACTAATGGTTAACTAACGCTCAACTAACTCCCAACTAACGCTCAACCCAGGCTCAACACCCGCTCAACCATCGCTCAACCCTCGCATAACCCACAATCAGCCAAACAAACAATAATTAGTGGTGACGTCACTGCCCATGGCCTAAAAAATTCGAAAACGCATGTAGACGTGTATATATTGTGCTCCGGGACAAAGTATTCAATAAAGTCATAATAATCAACAACGCGAACAGACGCTTTCAGCGACGACCTCGATTACAATGAGTCTAAACGACGTCCGCCCACAAAGTTAACGTGAATTAGACGAAAGATGGATCTCAGTACAAAGAAACAACGCGAACTTCTCTTTTAAAGAAACCGAAAGTAATGCAAGCTCTTCATCAGCAAGCAGCGCACATATTAATATGTCTGCTGCTGCGTTGCCCAATGAAAACAGAACAAAAACAATGAACATATTAATCCGGCTGTGCAGATTGGTATGGATCGCTACATCCAAATCTAAAGGAAGCTGAGCCCCCTAAATTCTCAACGCGAAATAATCCGTGACAATGCTAGCATAACAATGAAACGCATGAACTCAACGATAAAAACCAGACTATAGTTAAGGCCAAGGAAAGGAAGACTAAGCCCCCGCCTATTTATAAACGAAAAAAAATTCCAATGTTCTTGTCAACAAAATTATTGTACTTATTGGCAAGGATAATCCAAAAAAAGTAAAGAGCAAAGATAATTACAGAGTATTATTAAAATATCTTACCGAGAATTACACCTTCCACTTCATATTGAACTGAATACACACATAAAGATAAGAATTCAGATGTGTTAATTACTACCAGTTTAATTAAGAGTTTTTAATTGCTGTAGATTAAATAAACCGGAGCAGTTCAACTCAAAATTTTATTTCGAGTCCAAATCATAACGAAATGCAAGAAGTTCAGCTTAACAACAAAAGCTTCGAGCTACAGCAGTTCTACAAAAGCTCTTAAAGCGCATGCGCTACAAAGTAACAGTAAAGCGCATGCGAAACTCAAAAGCGAAAATCAAAACAAACTAGAAACTGCTGATAAGCCTGCCGCTGCTTATCTTTATCTTTATCTTTGCTTTGCCTGCTTGGCCCAACATTCTCCCCCGTTGAAGGCTGGCCCTTCAACAAAGTTCTTAATGGGCAGCAGACATAGCCTAGACACCACACGTATTGCCGTTCCAACAGCTGTCTTTAGCATGGCAACACGGATCAGTATTTACAGAACGATGGAACTTGTATGTGGTCGAAAGACCGCCCTCGTTGATCAAACGCTGCACCGGGCAGTCTCCAATGGCCACCTCATCTTTGCCCTTATTTTACAGCTTTACGAACTTGTCCTCGGGATCGATCTCCTGGTGCTCCACGGTACACTTGGCACTGGCTGACACATAGTAGTCCGAGATGCTTCAATCTTCAAATTCATTACCCACAGCACTCTTGCGACTCATGGCGTCAGAGGAAGTGCGACGTGAGGGCGAGGCACGGGTGGAGGTACGCAGTGATTGGCCGAAGGACTGTAACGTGGTCGTGCTGGCAGATGGTGTACTGTTCAGGCGCGTCTTCTCGTCGACCAGCAGCTTGTCTTCGGCAGCGATTTCCAAATCCAGTGAGACCTCGGTGTCCATGAGGTCATGGTATTCCTGCAGTTGATGGGTCATCTTTTCGCGCAGTCGAATTAGCTTCTTCTCGAGCTGAGCCACCTATTAGCCGCGAGTGTTATCTAGTTCCTGCTCCAATTCATGTACGATCTCAAAATTGTGAGTCTTGGCATTTAGGCCGTCAATACGAACACAAGTCGAGCGCAACTCTCCGATGGACTTGTGCGTAGAGATAGTATCTCCTGCTCTAGAGCCTCGCGCGTTTCTTCGAATTGCTGGAGCCAGCGATCCAAATCCTTGGTCATATCGTTCAGCTCATCAATAATGTTCCTCCGATTGGCATTAGCCAAGTTAAATTTGCTCAGTTCATTGGAACGCGACTCGTACAAGCGGGCATTTCCCTCAGGAGAATTGCACTCCTTGGTTTTCTAGTCCTGACGGTTCTTCAGCTCCTCGTTCTCCTCCCATAGTATCATTCAGAAGACGATGCGTCTCCAGCAGCTCAGCCTCGAACACGATATTGCTATTGGTCGTCTCGCCGGTGATCGTGTCCTTGGTGGTCTGCACCTCATTTAGGTTCTGCAGCTTAACCTCCTCAGCCACGCAAGATTCGCAAGTGGAGCTCAGGGGGCTTGAAACCGCTGATGAAGCGGCAACACAAGTTTCCTTGGGCCGCAACCATTTCCATAAGCAACCCGTCCAAAGCGCGTATTCTGCACCAGAGGCAGCCCGTCTCCTAGTTGGAAGAAACGCAATAGTCGAGTGCCGCGACTAAAAGATACCCGTAACTGTTTTACACAATTTTAAAATATTCATTTTGCTAGTGAAAATTTTCACAGCGCCACCTATTGTAGGAGAAAGCATGTTGAGTAACCTATAGTGACGTCACTGCCCATATGGGGCCCTATAACCTAAATTTCTTCATAAATTGCGAAATGATGTTCCGATTATAAAGTACTTTGGTAAATCGAATAATATACGTAAATACGTATTCCTAAGCACAACTTTCTAGCTCTTATAGTTCCCGAAATTTTTGCATTTTTGGGTTTTCGGGTTTTGTGGGCGTTAGAGTGGGCGTGGCTTGATAGGAAAAAACAATTTGCATTGGGGATCACAAAAACCTTTATGCTTATCCGAACTTTCTATCACATCACGGATATGGCTCAATCGACTTCCCTATTGATCCTGATTAATATTATATATACTTTATAGGGTCGGGAACGCTTCTTCTTAGCTGTTGTATACTTTTCAACGAATCTAATATACCCTTTTATTCTACGAGTAACGGGTTTAATAAGAGGAAACGCTATAGTCGAGCATCGTAAAAACCTACATGCTTTATCCGAACTTTTTATCGCTTATAGTTACCGAGATATCAGCTTTTCTAGAAAATGCGAAAACCGTCTTTTGAACTTGGTGGGCGTTAGAGCAGGTACATGCTTTATCCGAACTTTTTATCGCTTATAGTTACCGAGATATCAGCTTTTCTAGAAAATGCGAAAACCGTCTTTTGAACTTGGTGGGCGTTAGAGCAGGTATGGCCGATAATGGTATCACCATAAGATGTGCTGACACCCCAAAATTATGCATTCTGCATTTCTAGCTCTAGATCGAATAGTTCTTAAGATTTATGCGTTTTTAGTTTTTCGTGATTTGTGAACGTTGGAGTGGGCGTGGCAGGATGCTGAAATAAACTTGCGCTGCGTATGAACCTCAAAAATCTTCATGCCTAATCTCTTCCTATCTCTTATAGTTTATGAGATCTCAGCTTTTATATATACTGTATATATACTTTATAAGGCCGGAAACGATTCCTTTTACCTGTTGCATACTTTTCAACGAATCTAATATACCCTTGTACTCTACGAGTAACGGGTATAAAAATAGGCTGGCTCTAATCAACAAATCCACACGCTGCGCTCTGTGGAAGTTCGGATCTTCAAGAACCACATTCGCAGGAACCTTCTAGTTGGAGACATCAATATTCTGCCCAGGTTGACACTCGGCGATGTGAGACGCCACAACCACCTCAATGCAGACGGAATACGTAGATAGGCGAGACTTCAGTCAAACATTAACCAATGCTCTATCTCCAGTCACCGCTACAGGGCATTCGAACCGATAAAGCTGAAGTTGGCTGGCCAGCCGCGATGTGAAGAGATGAACTTGCGAGGCGGAATCAAGTAGCGCTCGGCAGAGAAGGAAGTCTCCTAATCGGCCACGAACGAGAATGTTAGCGGTTGGCAAGAACACTCCTTCTGCGTGGCGATCCTGGGCCACAAACTCGTTAGCTGGCGAAACCTGAGAGGTCGCAACGCCAGCCTCATTAGTAGGATCCAAGCAAGGATGTAACAGAGCATGATGTTGGCGACTACACGTTAGGCAGCGGGAGGAAGAACATCCGCGGCTAAAGTGTCCAGACTTGAGGCAAATGAAGCAGAGGGCAAGACGTCGGTCTTCATCGTATCGTTCCTCAACTGACAAGGCAATAAGGACCACGTTCCACGGAGCCGGCGGAGCATTAAGGAGCATACACGAACGATTATTAAACGGCCTACTTCGGCTCACTTGATCCGTTGGCAGATGCAGAGCTATGGCCAAATCCACAGTCTCAAGTGTACGGCACCTTTGTTCCAAAAACCAAGGCATAGATCCCCAAGTTGGCAGGCTGTCAGCACTATTTCCTGCGAGAGAGTTTTTCCATTTCGCCTTTGTGGCAGGGTACAGAATTTGAAAGATAATCTGGATGTGGCAACCTTGAATCTTTTCCGCCGTCCCGAAACTTATAAGGGCCCGAAAATTACCATTGAATCGGTCGGATAACTCTAGAAGAGTTGCAACGGATCCCTGCTCGCCTGCCCTTAGCTGCAGAATCTCGTTGATGTGAGCCTGTAATATTAATCGTCGATTATCAAAACGGTTGCGCAAGAGATCAAGAGCAACATCATAATTCGCGTCAGTAATTTCCAACGCTCTCACAGTCTCTAAGGCTGACTCCCGCAGACATGAAATGAGCCACCTGAGCTCCTCTCTATGTTGGTCCAGTGAGGATGGCTGTCAATCGTCGTCTTAAAGAGGGTGCAGAAATCCGGCCACTCGGCATAGCCAGCGCTAAATGTTGGCATCGGCAACGGGGGCATTGAGCAGGATTAAACTGATCACAATAATCGGTTTTTAATTGCTGAAAATGCAAGAAGTACAGCAAAAGCGCATGCGCCACAGAGTAACAGTAGGGCGCATGAGAAACTGATATAATAAAAACAAACTAGAAACTGGTGATAAACCCGCCGCTGCTCATCCGTCTTTGCTTTTGCTGCTTGGCCCAACAAACATCTTGTATGACATTAAAGAAAAATTAAGTTTTTAATTATTACCTTGCAATCGAATGCGTGATTCACTCTTGCCTAGTGCATTAATGCTTGAACAACTATATGTTCCAAAATCTGCTTTATTCAGAAGTTTTATAGTGAGGTTGAGGTGCCATGTGTAGAGGTTGATCATTTCCTCGGAAATATTAAATTTATTTCCGCTATGCAGCTTAATATTTCCTGTCAAACACAATTATTAGTACGTAGAAAATATATATATATAAAAATTTACCTTCGCTGCGGTACCAACCATTAAGAGGTTTGGGATACACTTCCACAATGCATTCCAAAGTAACTTCTCTTTCTACGGGTGCAGCAACCAATTGATTTATTGCTTTAATTTCCGGAGGAACTGAAGAAAATATTAAAATTCAGTGAATAGTTTTTGATTTGAATTTTCAAATAATATACACTAACTCGACGCAAACAAACCTAAGAGATAATAAAAAGATAATCTAAATTGTCTCTGACTTTACTGTTATGTTCCAAGGCAAGGTAAAAAATATACTGCAACAAAAAACTCAAGCAAAACTATCACTCGGCAATATAAACTTAAGCCACATTTGGCAAATATCAACTTTTTTACGCATGTGAAAGCCCAGGTGATTAAACTAATAGAAAAAATTAAATCAGTCGCAGAATTACAGAGACAGGAGGACAGCATCGAGTAACAGCCGTCATCGCTGCGTACGTAAAAAAAAGTGTTGGCCAGGACCAACGACCAGACCAGACGACCTGGACCAATCGAGACTCGATGTAACAGCGATCCAGTCTGGAGAAATCAAGGAAAGGAGATAGCTATAAACGGTAACCGCAGCGGTTATACACTTTGTAGCTCTTAAAGTTTCCGAGATTTTTGCATTTTTGGTTTTCCGGGTTTTATGGGAGTTAGGGTGGGCGTAGCTAGATGGGAAAAAAGTAGTTTGTATTTGGATCATTGTAAAAACCTACATGCTTAATCCAAACTTTCTAGCTTTAAAAGTAACCGAGATATTAGCTTTTCTAGAAAATGCGAAAATCGTCTTTTGAGCCTTGTGTGCGTATTGGTGGGTGTGCGTCTAAAGATTATACATTCTGAATTTTAACGTTCTAGCTCTAATAGTTCCTGAGATTTCAGCTATTTTAGTTTTTCGCGATTTTTGGGCGCTAGAGAGGGCGTGGCAGGATGCTGTAATAAACTTGCGCTGCGTAGGGACCTCAAGAATCTTTATGTAAGTTATGGACAGACATGGCCAGAGGGGGGAGTATTCCCCCGGATATTACCTAGTTAACGTTAACAGCATCATCGTATCTCCAGTTCCCGGTTCCTTCGCCCTTCTTCCACAACTAAGTCTTTTCTTTCTACGAAGCTACGTTAAAGTAAAACAGTAAGCGCTTTTAAACTTTACAATGGATTTATTGCTACAAAAAATAGTTGTCTGCTTACTTTGGGGGTACAAATCCAAGTAATTCTAAATTATAATTTGCGTGGCTGATTGACTGCATAACGCTAGCAGAGCAGCTGCCGCAAAACGATCCCGGCAGCAGCGGTTTTGGGGATTTGGCCCAAAGTGTTGTATCTCCAGGTGCTGGCGTTGGAATCCGTCTGTGTGCAGGGGTAGGGGTAGCTATAGCTGAGACAGCTAGCGATCGGTCAGTGCTTTTCCATTGTCGCGCTGCAGCAGCGGTTCTGGATATTTGGGCCAACGTGTTGCTAACCTCCAGCTGCTAGCTCTGGATTTTCGGTTGGCCGCGGCGATGGGATGGGGTATCGGCAGCTATTGCCGAGGCAGCTAGCGGGCGGTCACTGCTCTTCCATTCTCACGCTAGAGCCGTGCAATTCTGCCGTTGACGTTCTATCGCTGCGCTGTCGCTCTGACGCCGCGTTTCCTGCACTTTCAGGTTTGTAGGCGGCTCCCGCAGTTTGGGGATTCCTTTGCTTTTTCTGACAAAAGGTGGCGCTTTGTGAATTTTCAATAGGAAAATGAAAAATCATATAAAGTAGTTACGGTTATCCTATTACTTATTTACTATCATTATTATACCCGTTATTCGTAGAGTAAAAGGGTATACTAGATTCGTTGAAAAGTATGTAACAGGTAGAAGGAAGCGTTTCCGACCGTATAAAGTTTATACATTCTTGATTAGGATGAATAGCGAAGACGAATGAGCCAAGTCCGTCTGTCTGTTCGTCTGTCCGTATGAACGCTGAGATCTCAGGAACTATAAGAGATACAAAGTTGAGATTAACCTTGAAGATTCTTGAAGTTTCTACGCAGCGCAAGTTTATTACAGCATCCTGGCACAAATCGCGTAAAACTTAAATCGCTGAAATTTCAGGAACTATTAGAGCTAGAAAGTTGAAATTCAGAATGTATAATCTTTATATGCCAGCGCATCTTATAGTAGTAATACCATCTGGCCACAAGGCGCAACAGACGGTTTTCGCATTTTATAGAAAAGCTGATGTCTAAGTAACTATATGAGATAGGAAGTTCGGATTAAGTATGTAGGTTTTTTATGATGCTCCAAATGCAAATTAATTTTAATCAAAAATTAATTTCCCATCTAACCACGCCCACCCCGCCCACAAAACCCGGAAAACCAAAAATGCTAATATCTCAAAAACTATAAGAGCTACAAAGTTTTGCTTAAGAATACGTATTTAAGAAATGCCCCTGCAACTTGCCACTGGTTTTCAACCCGCCACGCCCAATGTTACGCCCACAACCTGCGAAAAACTGTAGTGTCTATAATATTATTATGAATGCCTTCGTTTGACCTTGTGTAACTTTTTTTTGTTAATATCTATCGATTTACCACAGATTTTTGTATGTAATAAAGTATGTAATAGGTAAAAGGAAGCCTTTCCAACCCTATACTCCCACCAAGCACGTAAGAGCATTTGGCATTTTGTAGAAATGCTAATATCTTGGTAACTATAAGTGATAGAAGGTTCGGATAAGGAATGCAGGCTTTTATGAAGCTCCAAATGCGAATTGTTGTTCCCACCTATTCCCGCCCACCCTAACGCCCACAAAACCCGGAATACCAAAAATGCAAAAGTTTTGGGAAATTTAAGAGCTAGAAAGTTGTTATTAGAAATACGTGTTTTAGAGATGCCACTGCAGCTCGGCACGGGTATTCATTCGGCCACGCCCACTATACCGCCCACAAATCGCAAAGGATTGTGGCATCCATAATATTACAATGTTCGTTTGTCCTTGTATAACATATTTTGGTCAATATCTATCAATTTGCGAATTTATGAAGAAATGTATGTTATAACGGCTCACAATCATGTACTTAAATTGCTTTCTCTGGCAATACGTGGCTCATTGTGAATTTCCACTAGCAAAAATGAATATTTTAAATTTGTATAAAACGGTAACGAGTATCTTATAGTCGCTGCACTTGGTATTCTCTTTTTTTATACGCAGAATCGCTTCACTCATCCCTATTATTTTCCGCCTTGGTTTTTGTATGTTTCTTCGAAGCTGATCTGAATTTATTTTTTACAGGATTATTATTCGGAAATTAAATTTAAATAACTATTTTTTCTTTTTTTTTTTTATTTATAAAAAAATGTTATGGTATTTTCGTTTGGGGCATTGTGCGTTTTTAATTTTGCGGTTTCTATTTTATTTTTGTGTACTACTCATGTATTGTATACCTCCTCGTTGCTATTAGCAATTGTTCTTTTTATTTCGATATTTGGATGAATGAAAAAGGTTGGTGATCGGTATAGATCTCGATGTTGTTAACCCCATATAAGTAATTTCAAATATTTTTAAAAAGCCCATACTATGGCTAAAAGTTCCTCTTTATTTGTTGCGTATAATTGTTCAGTGTTAGTTTGAGTTTTTGAAATAAATGTAATTGGTTTTCCTTTTTGAGAAAGAACAGCACCAATAGCTAAGTCAGACGCGTCAAATTTTCTGTAACATCCTGTAAGACCTAGGAAGCTTCTAAGCTCCCGAATATTTCTTGGGATTGGATATTTAACAATTGTAGAAATCGTATCTGGGTCGGTTTTGATCACATAACCTTCTTCGTTAGTAAGTTAGTTTTAAATTTAAAGAACTTTGATTTTCAATCGAAATTTTTTATGTTTGCTTTCAGGTACATTTTAATTAAGACAATTAAATCTTTGTAATGTTGTTCAATTGTTTTAGAAAATATAATAATAACATCCATATAAACATGACATGTTGTGGCCACTTGTTCTCTTAAAATATCATCCATCGCTCGCTGGAATATTTTAGGAGCGTTTGTCAAGCCGAAAGGCATTTTTAGGAAGTAGTTCGAAGTTCCCATTGTTTATTGAAAATTAGGTATTCTGAATGTCTGGTTCGTTTATAAGAATCTGATAAAAATCCAGATTGCAAGACTATTGTTGAAAAATATTTGGCGTTTCCCAGATTTGACAATATGACTCCTGGGTCCTGGCTTGGATACCTATCAGGTATAGTATTTTATTAAGTTTTTATACCCGTTACTGGTAACATGATCATTCTTGATCAGAATCAATAGCAAAGTCGATTGAGCCATGTCTGTTTGTTCGACTGTCCGTCTGTCCGTCTCCATCTGTCCGTATGAACGCTGAGATTTCAGGAACTTAAAGAGATACAAAGTCAGATTAAGTATGAAGATTCTTTAGGTCCATACGCAGCGCACTATTAGAGCCAGAAAGTTCAAAATTCAGAATGTATAATCTTTGGACGCCAGCGCACCTTATAGTGGTACTACTATCCGGGCACACCCACCCATACGCCCAAAAGACTCAAAAGACGGTTTTTTACGGGCATTTTCTAGAAAAGCTGATATCTCGGTAACTATAAGAGATGAAAGTTCGGATTAAGCATGTAGGTTTTTATGATGCCCCAAATGCCAATTAATTTTTTCCATCTAGCCAAGCCTACCCTAACGCCCACAAAACCAGGAAAACCAAAAATGCAAACATCTCGAAAATTATAAAAGCTTCAAAGTTTTGTTTACGATTACGTATTTAAGAGATGCCATTGCAACTTGTCACAAGTTGTTATCCAGCCACACCCACTCTAACGCCCACAAACCGCGAAAAACTGTGGCCTTCGTTTGACCTTGTATAACTTATTTCTGTTAATATCTATCGATTTGCCAAAAAAATTTTAACTATGAACATTATTTCGCTATTTATGAAGAAATTAAGGTTATAAGGCCTCACACGGGCAATGACGTCACTATCAGATACTCAACATGCTTCCTCTGACAATAGGTGGCTCCTTGTGAATTTCCACTAGCAAAATTAATATTTTAAAATTTTGTAAAACAGTAACGGGTATCTTATAGTCGCGGCACTCGACTATAGCGTTTCCTCTTGTTTTTTATTATTATTATCTGTGTTATATTATTATTTGTTTATTGATATTGAAATAAGAACCACAAGTGTCGAGTAATTTACTTTATTTATTATATATAGTTTCAGGACCCACAAATTAATTTCTTAGGTGGGATCTTTGAAATATTTCCCGACCTTGTTTTTATAGTGACCCCTAAGTTATCCTGAACCTCTTCTTTCTTAAATTTTTTTAGTTTATTTAGTTTTTAGTTTATTGTCACCCTGTTAATAAGAAATTGGCCAGCTTCTATTTTTATTGCTCCCATTATATATATATATATAGTTTCAGGACCCAAAAATTAATTTCTTAGGTGGGATCTTTGAAATATTTCCCGTCCTTGTTTTTATAGTGACCCCTCAGTCATCCTGAACCTCTTCTTTCTTAAATTGTTTTTGTAGGTTTTAGTTTATTGTCACCCTGTTAATAAGAAATTGGCCCGCTTCTATTTTTATTGCTCCCATTGTTGGTTAAAATTCCTTTGTGTTTAATGAGACTTCAAATGTCCTCAAGAGACACCTCCCTGGTAGCTTAATCTAGAATTCCGGTTGGAGAAAATATCACGGGGTTTTTCATTCGTCACAGAGTGGACAGAGTTATTACACCTGTGTACGACAATTGAGATAAGCTCGTACTTATGCAAATTGAATGTGGTGCAAGTCGACACTTATGTGCAATTAATGCTAACCATTCTGGCGAAGTAATTAAATCAATAACAAACAAAAACTAAGAGATTGCTAATGGACATCTAATTTTAATTATCTTTCAGTTTATATTAAACATGACCGAGTTAAAACCATTCCTGTGTCAGGGAATGGATAAAGCTCTATGGCGAACAGAGTGGGAGGCGTGGTTGCGCGCGTTTAATATATATATTGACACGGGAGTATTCTGGGAGTATTAATTCCTTTTGACGAGTAGGAGAAAAATTGTCAAAAAAAGGTCATAAAAACATGTAGTTCGACGAAACAGTTAATGATTCCGCAATCGAATGCAAATAGCATCAACAAAATAGTTCAGCGCACCGCGAGTTCCGAATGTGGCAGATGAGGCACCAAGATAATAGTTTGCACTGCCCAGCCAGAAACGTGAAATTCAGGAAATGCGAAAGGATTGGACGTTTGTATCAGAAATGCCATACAAGGAAAAGGAAGCCATATGACAAATGGGAAGGACCAGATTGAAAGCGACGACATTATGACCATTCTACAATCAAGTCCATACCTAATGCTTCTAAAAATTACCCGGATAGTCTAAAAGACGCGGAATTATTCAGAGTGGAATATGGATCATCACGAGAAGAAGAACTTCCATGTAAAATAGAAGGCGATGCAGTCACTATGATAATTGATTCGAGCTCGAAGTACAATCTAATAAGTCAGTCGGCTTGGCGACAATTGAGCGAGAAAAGGGCAGTAATTTTTAACTCGCGCGCGGAATCACCCAACCAGTTTAGCGCATATCCTTCTGATCATTTCGAGTTGCAAGGCCCGAGCGCTTGGATATTGCCAGTTGTCATTGCGTTTAAGAACTACGGGGATATCCGGGTATATTTGGACATGAGACGCGCAAACAAAGCAATACAACGAGAAAACTACCGGTTGCCAACGTTCGAAACGTTTATGACCAAGCTGAAAAGTGCCAAGTATTTTTCGCGACTCGATTTAAAAAGCGCTTAACAATTGCTGGAGCTGACCGAATTCACCCGAGATATTACTACCTTTATACCGCTCCGCGGCTTACTTCGATACAAGATGTTGATGTTTGGCGTGAACTCAGCCCCAGAAATATTTCAACGGTTAATGGAGAAAATGGTGGCCCCTTGTCAGAATGCTTTAAATTGCATTTGTGACGTAAGAATATTTGGCAACAATATAGAGGAACATGACAAAACACTCGCAAAGGATAGGGAAATATTTCGAGCCAATAACGTAACACTAAATGAGAAGAAATGCGTATTTCTAGGTCACATCCTATCGGACAAGAGGATCGAACTTGACCCCGAGAAAGTGAAGGTGATTACAACGTTTAGAGCGCCCAAAAATAAAGAAGAGGTACGCAGCTTTCTCGGTTTAGTCACATACATTGGGTAATTGGTATCTGATCTGGCGGATAATACAGAGCCTTTGAGAAAATTAGTGAAAAGCCATGAAACGTTCTGTTGGGGCAAACCACAGGAAGATGCCTTCCAAAATCTCAAAACTAAGATTTCCACAGTTCCAATGCTGTCATACTTTAACCTGCAGGATAAAACGTGTTTGATCGCAGATTCCAGCCCAGTGGCCTTGGGAGCAGTGTTGGTGCACTTTGATAAATCGAGTACTGCACGCATAATATCGTTTGCTAGTAAGAGTTTGTCGTCGGTGGAAAAAAGATATTCACAAACAGAAAAAGAAAGCCTGGCATTGGTGTGGGGTGTGGATAAATTGTATTATTATTATTAACGGGATTACAGTCTGATCTTATAACTGACCACAAGACAACCTTTAAACCAACTTCGCGACCTCCGTCCAGGTTTGAAAGGTAGTTGCTGGGATTACAATCTTACCGATTCTACGTTGCATATAAGGCAGGAATGGAGAATATTGCCGACATACTATCAAGACTTTGGGAAGTAACCGATTCAGACCCTTATGACTGGGCTGGTGAGGAACACATTTTTCGCGTGGTGTCAACCTCATTTCCTAAATCTTTCTCCAAACGAAGGTCACGGAGATGGGCACCCAGGATGAAGAAATAATAGACGTGATGACATGCCTTGCTCAGGACATGCCTCCATGAATCGGAGGTTTCCTTTCAAAGTTTAGTGGCAGAATAGTATGTTAAGAAGTGCCGCGATTGCATTTTGGTATTAATGCCATCAAATCCGGCCACAATGAAAAGGCATCCGTTCCCGAGTGGACTCTGGATATGCTTAGCGAACGATATCATAGATAACCATTATTGAGGAAATGAAAGAGATCTTTTCCAGATTGGGATTCCGGAAACATTGTCAGAGTCGATTTTAAAAATTTTTGTGAAAGCAGCTAATGACTACACCTCCATAGTGGCACCAGGCCAACGGCGAAGTCGAAAATAAGAACAGATCTCTGGTGAAACGCCCAAAGATAGCTCATTCCAATGACGACAATACCAAGAAAGAGATTTAAAAACATGTATTAATGTGTAACGTCACTCCACACGGGAGCACCTGCTCACCACCAACAGAGATAATGTTCAACAGAGTGATATGGGACAAAATTCCTGGCATATGATGATGTTGGCAAAACGGTTGATTCAGAAGAGAAAGACAGGGACGTATGAAAGAAAGAGAAAGGGAAAGAGTTAGCAGACAACGCTAGGAGAGCGGGAGTGATCGATATAAATGTGGGTTCTCCTGAAAAACGTGGCATTCCCGCATAAGCTGACGCGAACATTCGATACCACATATGAAGTAACTAACCGAGAGGGAAATGTTGATCAAATTTCTGGTGGTGGTAAGTCGTACACCGGGAATGTAAGCCATTTGAAAAAGATAATCTGGATTGGTTGCCGGTAATTGCTAAGTTTTAGTTTTGATTTTATTTGATTTGGATATTAGATTCGCAGGGGTATTTGGCATTGCTGCCAGCGTCCTTTCGATTTTATTTTTATACTTTTTACTGTCTGTGATTACGCTTACGAACACACTGTATAAGCGGTGAGAAAAACACGTCTGACTCGCACCTCTCTAGCGATAATGATTGATTATTATGAGTGAGACGAGGTTATTTATCCGAAGGTAAAAGTCTTCTTGTTTTTGTTTTCCCTACTCATTTGAGTAAGCTGGTACTCTAGCGTACCGACTTCTCGTTTATTGACGAATTGTAATGCCAATACCCGTTTGATCTCTGTCCAGTCATTTTCGTGCACATTGTAGGCATTGAGCGCCACGCCGGCATTTCCCCTAACTTTCGGGGTTTCTCCCAAATGACATCATAATTATTAACAATGGACTAGGTCCTATTGATCCAAGAAAAAAAATGTAGAGTCAAGACGGTTCAATACCTTAATTTCCTTTATTTTTAATGTTGATATTTTAAGCGTTTATTTAATTGTAAGTTTACGTTTTGTTTTTGTTTTTATTAATAATTATACCCGCTATTCGTAGAGTAAAGAGTATACTATATTCGTTAAAAAGTATGTAACAGATAAAAGGAAGCCTTTCCAACCCTATACTCCCACCAAACACGTAAGAGCATTTGGCATTTTGTAGAAATGCTAATATCTTGGTAACTATAAGTGATAGAAGGTTCGGATTAGGGGTGCAGGCTTTTATGAAGCTCCAAATGCGAATTGTTGTTCCCACCTATTCCCGCCCACCCTAACGCCCACAAAACCCGGAATACCAAAAATGCAAAAGTTTTGGGAAATTTAAGAGCTAGAAAGTTGTTATTAGAAATACGTGTTTTAGAGATGCCACTGCAGCTCGGCACCGGTATTCATTCGGCCACGCCCACTATACCGCCCACAAATCGCAAAGGATTGTGGCATCCATAATATTACAATGTTCGTTTGTCCTTGTATAACATATTTTGGTCAATATCTATCAATTTGCGAATTTATGAAGAAATGTATGTTATAACGGCTCACAATCATGTACTTAAATTGCTTTCTCTGGCAATACGTGGCTCATTGTGAATTTCCACTAGCAAAATGAATATTTTAAATTTGTATAAAACGGTAACGAGTATCTTATAGTCGCTGCACTTGGTATTCTCTTTTTTATACGCAGAATCGCTTCACTCATCCCTATTATTTTCCGCCTTGGTTTTTTGTATGTTTCTTCGAAGCTGATCTGAATTTATTTTTTACAGGATTATTATTCGGAAATTAAATTTAAATAACTATTTTTTTCTTTTTTTTTATTTATAAAAAAAATGTTATGGTATTTTCGTTTGGGGCATTGTGCGTTTTTAATTTTGCGGTTTCTATTTTATTTTTGTGTACTACTCATGTATTGTATACCTCCTCGTTGCTATTAGCAATTGTTCTTTTTATTTCGATATTTGGATGAATGAAAAAGGTTGGTGATCGGTATAGATCTCGATGTTGTTAACCCCATATAAGTAATTTCAAATATTTTTAAAAGCCCATACTATGGCTAAAAGTTCCTCTTTATTTGTTGCGTATAATTGTTCAGTGTTAGTTTGAGTTTTTGAAATAAATGTAATTGGTTTTCCTTTTTGAGAAAGAACAGCACCAATAGCTAAGTCAGACGCGTCAAATTTTCTGTAACATCCTGTAAGACCTAGGAAGCTTCTAAGCTCCCGAATATTTCTTGGGATTGGATATTTAACAATTGTAGAAATCGTATCTGGGTCGGTTTTGATCACATAACCTTCTTCGTTAGTAAGTTAGTTTTAAATTTAAAGAACTTTGATTTTTCAATCGAAATTTTTATGTTTGCTTTCAGGTACATTTTAATTAAGACAATTAAATCTTTGTAATGTTGTTCAATTGTTTTAGAAAATATAATAATATCATCCATATAAACATGACATGTTTTGTCCACTTGTTCTCTTAAAATATCATCCATCGCTCGCTGGAATATTCTAGGAGCGTTTGTCAAGCCGAAAGGCATTTTTAGGAAGTAGTTCGAAGTTCCCATTGTTTATTGAAAATTAGGTATTCTGAATGTCTGGTTCGTTTATAAGAATCTGATAAAAATCCAGATTCCAGACTATTGTTGAAAAATATTTGGCGTTTCCCAGATTTGACAATATGACTCCTGGGTCCTGGCTTGGATACCTATCAGGTATAGTATTTTATTAAGTTTTTATACCCGTTACTGGTAACATGATCATTCTTGATCAGAATCAATAGCAAAGTCGATTGAGCCATGTCTGTTTGTTCGACTGTCCGTCTGTCCATCTGTCCGTATGAACACTGAGATTTCAGGAACTTAAAGAGATACAAAGTCAGATTAAGCATGAAGATTCTTTGGGTCCATACGCAGCGCACTATTAGAGCCAGAAAGTTCAAATTCAGAATGTATAATCTTTGGACGCCAGCGCACCTTATAGTGGTACTACTATCCGGGCACACCCACCCATACGCCCACAAGGCTCAAAATACGGTTTTTGCATTTTCTAGAAAAGCTGATATCTCGGTAACTATAAGAGATAGAAAGTTCGGATTAAGCATATAGGTTTTTATGATGTCCCAAATGCAAATTACCATCTAGCCAAGTCTACCCTAACGCCCACAAAACCAGGAAAACCAAAAATGCAAACATCTCGAAAATTATAAAAGCTTCAAAGTTTTGTTTACGATTACGTATTTAAGAGATGCCATTGCAACTTGTCACAAGTTGTTATCCAGCCACACCCACTCTAACGCCCACAAACCGCGAAAAACTGTGGCCTTCGTTTGACCTTGTATAACTTATTTCTGTTAATATCTATCGATTTGCCAAAAAAATTTTAACTATGAACATTATTTCGCTATTTATGAAGAAATTAAGGTTATAAGGCCTCACACGGGCAATGACGTCACTATCAGATACTCAATATGCTTTCTCTGACAATAAGTGTCGCCTTGAGAATTTCCACTAGCAAAATGAATATTTTAAAATTGTGTAAAACAGTAACGGGTATCTTATAGTCGCGGCACTCGACAATAGCGTTTCCTCTTGTTTTGTTTGAATTTGATCGGAAAGGGCACGTCTAGTACTTCAGATAGGGAGTTTATTTAGTAACTAACTTTTTATTTCATATTACTTATCTTACATGCTTCGACATTAATGTATAAGTGGGAGAGCAGTAAACGAATTCTCTTGGTTATAAACCAACATTTTCTTGCGATATAGAGTTCATTTAGTAACTAATTCTTATTTCTTATAACTTATTATACATTCTATTACAATAATAGGTTATAGGGAGGGTGGTAGCTAAAATCGCCTGAGCGAAAAAGCTTTAGTAGACGCGGAACGGAATATATCATGCCTCGCGCCAAAAAACGTTTTCATTTGAAGCAGCTCCGAGAGCAGTCAGAAGCAGAGGATAATTCGAGTGGATCCACGACATCAGAAGTGGGATTACCCAGGCCTGAAACCAAAAGTGAAAATAATCTGAAATTGCTTTTGGAATCACAAAATCGTACTTTCTCGGAACTCATAAAAGTAGTGCAGCGAGCCTCGAATGACGCAGTAACCGTTGTATTGACGAGCTTCAACCCTGATTGTGCATGCGCCGATGCAGTGTCATTGAGTGCAACGGTGGATTACATTCTCTCTGAACACAGACTGGAAGGCAGTGCTCTCGTGATTGCTCTTAGCCGCTCATTGGAAGAAAGCGCATCACATTGGCTTGCTCAAACGTGCTACCCTGGAATCACATGGACGCAGTTCAGGAACTATTCTTGCAGTACTTCGCCAGAGACCGTGGCTGCAGCTGTCTTGAATTTGCTCGATGGTCGCCCAACTGTGCGAGAATCATTGTCACTGTATGGAAGCAGAATAGTTACATCCCTGATGGCCAGATGGAAGTCCATAACGGTAGAGCAAACTGGAAACGGGAATCTAATAGTCGACAATAACATTTTTATACTCTAAGAGTAATAGGGTATATTAGATTCGTTGAAAAGTATGTAATAGGTAGAAGAAAGCGTTTCCGACCCTAAAAAGTCCAAGTCCGTCTGTCTGTCCGTCTGTCCGTATGAACGCTGAGATCTCAGGAACTATAAGAGATACAAAGTTGAGATTAACCATGAGGTTTCTTGAAGTCCCTACGCAGCGCAAGTTTATTACAGCATCCTGCCACGCCCACAAATCACGAAAAACTAATATAGCTGAAATCTCAGAAACAATTTGAGCTAGAAAGTTGAAATTCTGAATGTATAATGGTACTATTATCCGGCCACACCCGCCCATACGCCCACCAAGCTCAAAGGACGGTTTTTGAATTGTCTAGAAAAGCTGATATCTCGGTTAATATAAGTGACAGAAAGTTCGGATTAAACTTGTAAGTTTTATGATGCCCGCAATTTTTCACATCCATGTACGCCCACAAAACCCGAAAAACGAAAAATGCTAAAATCTCGGGAAGTATAAGAGCAAGAAAGTTGTGCTAAAGAATACGGATTTAGGAGATGCCACTGCAACGTGCCCCTAGTTTTCATCCGGCAATGCCCACTCTAACGCCCACAAGCCGCGGAAAACTGTGGCGTCCATAATAGTATAGTGTATGTCTTCGTTTGACTTTGTATAACTTGTTTTTGTAAATCTCTATCGAATTACCAAAGGTTTTTCAAATCGGTACATTATTTTACTGTTTATTATGAAATGTAGATTATAAGGCCTCACGTGCGCAGGGACGTCACTATCAGTTACTCAACAGTTTTTCTCCGAAAATAGGTGGCGCTTTGGGAGTTTCCACTATCAAAATGAATATTTTAAAGTTGCGTTAAACAGTAACGGGTATCTTATAGGGTCGGCGCTTTGGAGTCCCATATATTTCTTCTTTTAGTTCTTCTCATTCGACTCATTTCACAGTTTACAAAATCTAAAGCTGATAGAGCATAAGGGTATGGTTTACTGTAAATGGCCCTATTATTTACGGTGTTTATTTCACCGCGTATATATGTCCTAAAAGAATCTGCATATTTATTTTTGAATGTTCTTCATTGATGAGAATTATCCCCAGATCTTTTCTATTATCCGCTGTTGATATTTTTATGTTGTTGTTTTTTTCGTTTGTCGCATAATTCAACGACGGCGCATTCTGGATTTTGAATTTCCAAACTTTTATTTTTGTCGGATATTTCAACGAATGCGAGTTCAGGATTTTTATATCCCGAACTAAATTCGCTTCAGATTCGGATATGATTTCAGGCTTTTCATCAAAGTATTTTTTTTTTAATATAAATTATGTTAATGGATGAAAGTTGTTTTCTTCTGTTGGTTGGAGAGTTGGTTGAAATATTTTCGTTATCATAATTTATTTTTTTTCTTTCTCATTATATTTAATTTCTCCCTTAGCTGTATCAATTTCAGCTCCTATATTTTGAAAAGGTTATAGCCGATCAGTAAATCTGAGTCTAATTCTATTTCATAAAAAGAATATCGCGTATAAAAAATTGTTATCATGTAATAATATTTAATTATTGAATAACTATTTTCTGTAGTTATATATATTGTAAGATCATTCCTTTTCTTATAAATTCGTGTTCTTATATAACACGAGGTTGTCCCTGTGTCAATTAATGTTTTGAATTTTTTATTTATTTTGGTGTCATTGCTAATTAAGTAGGGGAAGCCTACTCCTGGTAGGTCCTACAATTTGGTTAATTAAATCTCCTACACTTAACATCGTATTGTTTGTTACTGCCTGATGGTTTGTATTTTCCGCCTTGCTGCGCCTTGGCTAGTTGAAGGATCTTACATTTTAACAATTTTTTCCAAATCAGATATTAATTCATCCACTTTCTTTTTTTTATTTTTTACAAATTTCTTATATATTAATTATAATAAAAAAGATAGCATCGCTCTAGAATCGTCGTGCTTATTCCTCTTCTCGATGTTTCCTGATCCTGATGGCGTCGTTCTTCTTGTAGTTTGCTGATCTTGTTGGATTGGTCCATCTTTTGTTGGTTTATAGATTTTAATCTTGGGGTCTCCCTTCTTTTTCATTCTATATTTTTGGCGAGGGATTTCTCTTCAGCCTGTTTTCTTTAAATATTTTTTTTATTATGGTTTTGATGACTTTTGGTGTTTATGTTTTTTTTTTATTTTTTCCGAACACACAATCCACTGTCGCCACACAATCCACTGGGCAACTTGCGCTGGTGGGGTATGAGATCTCAGGAAATCTCATGAAGATTCCTCCTGTCACGCAAACTCTAACGCTCACAAATCACGGAGAACTAAAATCGCTGAAATCTGAAGAACTATTAAAGCTAGAAAGTTGAACTTTAGTATTTATAATCCTTAGATGCCAGCTCATCTTATGGTGGTATCATTATCCGGTCACACCCTCTCTTACGTCCACCAAGCTCGATAGACGGTTTTCGTAATTTGTAGAAAAGCTGATATCTTGGTAATTATAAGTGATAGCAAGTTCGGATTAACCATGTGGGTTTTTATGATGTCCCAACTGTGAATTGTTCTTTTCTAATTTATCCACGCCCACCCTATCGCCAAAAAAACCTGGAAAACCAAAAATGCAAAAAATTTTGGTAAGTTTAAGATCTAGACAGTTGTTTTTAGAAACAGGTAATTTAGAGATGCCACTGCAACTTGACAAGGTTTTTCATCCGGTCACCTCCACTATACCGCCCACAAACCGCAAAAACTGTGGCATCTATGATATTACAATGTATGTCATCGCTCGACCTTGTATAACATATCGATTTGCCAAAGATTTTTCAAATCGGAATACTAGTTCGCTATTAATAAAGAAATTTAAGTTAGAATGCCTGACATGGACAGTGACGTCACAATCAGTTAATAAACATGATTTTTTGAAAAAAGGTGGCGATTGCCACCTGCAATGTTACAAAATTTCTTAGTGTCTACTTAATTACTTCATTCTCACTTTCAGTTGTTACATGTTATCTGTTTGCGGTTAAAAACTTTCTGCGATCGTGAGTTTCTAATTTGATAATGAAACATCGGCTTAAGAGATTTCTCTATGAAATACTGTTCAAGAATATGACTCGAGAGAGTCGAAAAATAAGATGGTACATTTTATCAGCTAGACTTTGGACTTTATGAAAAGGGTCGCGTTGCAGTTTTGGCTCTTCCGTAAATCAAAGTTAATCTTAGAGGGCTTGATGTTTCAATGTTGTTATTATCCGTCAGTTATGGGGTAAGGGAAATTGATCTGGGTGGGAACCGATTACGGCCCAGTAGATCAAAATGCTTACTTTGGAATTCTCATGGAAACGGTGAGGGAAGAGTTCTCGAAATTGTTTGTAATTGACTCGAAGTTTTTTAAAATTTGGGCAAAGGCCCTTAAATAAAGAGTCATGAGTCCATTCCAAATTGACTAGTTCCGATGATATATTGAATTTAGGTGGATTAGTCAATTCGACATCCACTTAATTTTCTAGGGTATTTTCATTCTCAAGGGCATAAGTTTCTTAATCTATTTTAATGTGAATTGGCCTTGGTTTTATTATCAAATAATTTGAATTTGATTCAAATCTCTTAATGACCTTACCTACCTACCTACCTTACCTTACCTACCTTAGAAATGGTACTGGAACCCACACATCTGTATGCAACTAAGTTGAAACCTAATTGTTGCCAAGTTCACGTTTTTCTGACATTGCAACAGGTATATTAGGTATATATTAGGTATATTACATACAAATTGATTTACACTTGGGCAGCGGCGGCTACTCGGCCGTTAAGCGGTACAATATATTATCCCGTATTGAACTTCAACTCAATTGAAGCAGTTATTCTTAATCTATTTAAATCATACTTAATTCAAATACAAACTATGCGAACTTAACCAAAGAAATCTGGAACCGCTTCGGACCACTTACTGGAGCAGATACTTTAAGTGGCGCAGCCGACTGACGAAACAGGATGGACCTTATCATGTTTACTATACTGTAAGATTTACACACACAAATTTTGTGTCGTGAAATATTACAGCTGTGAAAAAAATATATGGAAGAAAGAAAAGAGATTTTTTAAACAAAATAGGCAAAAAAAAATATATTATATATTGTGTTAAAGTCTTAAAGTAAGAAAAATAATAAACAATAGAAGATGGGTGCAGTTAAAAACTAAATAAGAAGCCTGATAAAAGTCCCGTGCCGTCGCCTGTTTATAAGCTAAATAAAGATTTAATAAATAAAATATATATTTATTCTGAAAATAAAATGTGAAAATTTAATAAATAAAGGATATCGTTTTTGTAATAAAAAAGAAAAGGATATGAAAAAATACGACTACAAAAATAAGAATAAAAACTAATTTAAATAAAAAACAAATCCAATATCGCGTGTTTTGCAAGGGTGTTATGCAACGAAGTAGTTTAAGTGAATATCTTTGAAAGCTGGTTTCAGTTGATAAATAAATTAAATAAAAAAAGGTTCAGAAATCCAAGATCTTGAAACAATCCTTGCGAACGAAAATATCTTTGCTTACTAACACATATATATATGAATAAATTAAATAAAATTTTGACAACAATTATTTAACAAGTTATTTCATATAACAAATTTAGGAAATGAATATTAATTTATAAAATTTACATTCACAAGATTACAACACTTAAGGGATTACACTACACAATAAATCACGAGCAACACAAATACCACTTAAGTATAATGCAAAAGTAATTTTAAAGTACACTCTTAAATAATACACTAAGAGCAAATCTGTAAGAAGTAATCTGTCCAGAAGTAATAATAAAATAATTTAATGCCGAATATTGCTAAATTTAGAACCCTATTATCATCGAAGAGGGTCACTTCTAAAGGCGGTAGTAGGGAACTTATCACTAACGAACAAACACCGCAAGAAAATTCTTTGTTCTTAAGACCAGTAATTACACCATCCCTTTTGACTGTGGACTATAGTAACAGATCCACACCATCCGATCCCAGCACCGCTGCTGTCAATCCTGATAAATTGTTGGCCTCAATTTGGATCACAGACGTAATTCGTTTCCTACCTCCATATTCAGGGGACCCATTTACGCTCAACGAATTTATTAACAACGTCGAAGAAATAGTTTTAATGATTAGAGGCACAGATCAGAATGCCCAAATGCTTTTCAGAGCAATTGGACAGAAAATAGAGGGAAAGGCAAGGTAAGCAGTAATTGCTTCAGGAGCAAATCTTATATGGGTCGAGATTAAGGACGCCTTAGTAAGACACTGTAGGGACAGAAGGTTTAAAGAAACTCTATACAATTTATAGCTTAAACACCTGCCGCTACATAAGTTATATGAACGAATCACTAAGATCAAGTTAGCACTATTCAGAATAATCGAGAAAGAGAAAACCGAACAGCTTGCAGTTAGAGTTAGACAGAAAGAAGTGCCTCAGACGGTGTTTGACGGTGTTCCTTGCGGAACTCAGAGGGAATTTAAGCGCAATATTTTGAGCCTTTAAACCTAAGGACTAGAAGAAGCTTACGATATAATACTATAATCAGTATCAGATCAGGGGTTACAATCAATACCAGAACAGAGAATATAACTGGTATAAAAGGACCAATAAAACAACGAACGAAGGAAGTAACAGTCGTAACACAAAATTTCCAGCCATTATGGCAGAAGATGACGTACCAAGTACAGCGAGTGCCGCAACTAAAAGAAACTAAAGCCATAACAGGTTTCAATCAAATGGACAAATTTTTTTCAATATTGAGACGAGAGATAAAAAGAAGAATCCGAGGCATCACACAACATTGACGACGAAAAAAATGTTCAGTCAAAAGCTTCAAGTCGGAGACATATCTTAAAATTAGTGTTAGATAAGGGTGCAGAGGGTTCGTTTATCAACCCAAAATTTGTAACGGTAGGAGAAAGGATTTGACTCGAAAAAGAAGAAACGCTATATTCGATTGCCGTGACTATAAGATACCAGTTACTGTTTTACACAATTTTAAAGTATTATTTTTGCTAATGGGAATTCGCAAACCGTCACCTCAGGAAGACGTTAGGATGGGAGTAGCTATATGGGAACCACTATTCCCATTAGGGGCATCATAAAAACCTTCATGCTTATTCCGAACTTTCTCCCACTTATAGTTACCGAGACATAAGTTTTTCTACAAAAAGCGAAAACCGTCTTGCAAGCTTGGTGGGCGTAAGAGTGCGCTGGCATCTCATGATTATACATACGGAATTTCAAAATTCTAGATCTTATACCTCCTTAGGTTTCAGAGATTTTAGTCTTTCGTTTTTTGGATTTCGTTTTTCAGGATATAAACTGCGTATGGACCCCAAGAGTCTTCTTGCTGAGATCTCAGCGATCATACGGACAGACGGACATCTACTACCTTTAAAAGTATGTAACAACGAATCTAATATACCGTACGCTTTGACTCTACGAGTAACGGATATAAAAACCAATTGCAATTACAACCATTTTACAGGAGTACCCGATTACTATCTTTGACTATCTTTGAAAAAATTAATGATCAAAGAAAGTTCCCTTTCCTACTATTTAATTTTGACCAATTCTTCGGAGGATTTATTGGCATGCACATTCAGACCCAACTCTCGGCAATTATTGACATTTCTCAACTAACCTGCACTACACAAACGGTCGAAATTCTATTGGATATTGAACCCAATCGCTTGCGTTATACAAGATAGAGGAGGAATCGATGTCGTTATTCAAAATACCAGTAAGCGTTAGGGGATGGTCATTTCTGAGTGACCATATTCAAATAGATCAAGTAAAACACGAAATTTAGACTACAGATAAAAATCCCGTTTTCTGTAGACCGCTTAGATTTAGTCCCACTGAGCCAACATAGATTCGAAACCAGATTAACAAACTCTTGGACTAGAATATAATCAAACAAGGCCTTTCTCGAAAAAGATGGAAGCTGTTAAAGTGAAATGGAGATTGGTCGTAGATTTTAGGAAGCTTCATAAGAAGGCAGTCAAGGACAGGCACACCATGCCTAACATAAATGATGTCCTTGACAGAATTGGCAGAGCAAAGTATTTCAAAGCTATAGACTTGGCTAGTGACTATCATCAAATCGAAAAGGAACCTAGCGACACGTCTAAGATAGCCTTTACAGCACAAGGAGGAAATTACTAATTATTTCGCATTCCTTTCTATGTTACGAACGCTCCAGCAACTATCCAAAGAGTTATGAATAACGTTTTGGCAGTTCTCAACGGGTATTGTTCTTTCGTTGCCGATTAAGAGTCCGTATTTTGTAGATTGAAGCAGGCTAACTTAAAGATCCAGCCAGACAAGTCCGAGTTTTTCCGCAAAGAAGAGGGTATTAAACTAAACCCAAAGACAATTTCATCAATAAAAGCCTTCCCAATCCCGACCACAAAGAAATAAATAAAAGCTTTTCTGGATCTATTGTGGTATTTTAGAAAATTCATCCTAGACTTCGCAAAGATAACTAAGCCGATGACAAAACAATTAAAAGGGAAAGCCCCCGTATTGCTAACCGAGGAATACAAAAAAGCCTTTGATACCTGTAAATCCATACTATTTAACGATCCCTGGTTAAAGTATGCGGACTTTAAAAAACATTTCATTTTAACCACTGATGCCAGTTAGGTAGCAATAGAAGCGGTTATATCACAAGGAACTCTGGGTTCCGACAGAACTTTAACTTTAAGTTACTAGAGGAAGCCTATCTTATATATTTTCAAACTAACAAATTAATCTTAGTATATCTTAATATCTTGATAAGATATCTTAAATATGTCTTAACAGATATCACGACTACTGAGGAACAGGAGTCGATAGTCTTTCGAGCTTGTTGGGCGTAAAAGTGGGTGTGGGCGGATAGTGGTACCACCATGAGATGCGCTGGCATCTAAGGAATATACATTCTAAATTTAAACTCTCTAGTTCCTGAGATTTCAAAGATTTTAGTTTTTCGTGGTTTGTGGGCGTTAGAGTAAGTGTGGCAGGATGCTGAAATAAAATTGCGCAACGTATGGACCTCAAAATTCTTCATGCCTAATCTCAACTTTGTATATCTTTATATCTTTACTCTTCGAGTAAAAGGTATAACAAGAGAGAACGTTATAGTAACGGGTATAATAAACACAAATTACGCAATTAAAAGCCTATCGGCGAAGCTTCAACAGCTAAAAGGCAGAGTAGAAATATTGGAAAAACTTTACAACTACTAACTTTGGAGCGGTCCATCAATGCTTCCAATTCCATTATTTATTGGAAAAACTACTAATTTGGAGCGGTATATCAGCTCCGTCACTTCAATCCAGGAGGGGAGGTGTTGCCGACCAGTCGGTAGGAAAGGACACCCCAGCTAAACCTCCCAGAGCTACCCTAGAAATGGTACTGGAATCCACACAACTGTATGCAACTAAGTTGCAACCTAAAAATAGTCCGAACTAGGGAAATAACCACTTGAGTCGTTGCCCCATTCACGTTTTGCTGTTATTGCAACAGGATGCACCAACCACTCCGATACAGGAAATACGACACTAGCAGTGACTTGGACTGGATTGCTGTAGAAACATTTGTTTATGTCATTTTGTATTGTTATATATAAGTCTTTAGGTATATTTTATATAAATTTATTTACACTTGGGCAGCGGCGGCTACTCGGCCACCCACGGTCAGTGCGTCGATTGTGGAGAGGGGGGAAGGGCATTGTGAGCTGTAAGACTGAGTAACGGCAACGCTGCTTAGGTCGGTTAGACAAACCAACAAAGACATTGCACTACTTTTTACCTCCGGAGAGACATACAAAAAGTACGCGTTGTCCCGAGCAACAGTGAGTCGGCGCTCGTCTTGTTGCTGTTGTTAACTTTTGCGGCATTGTGTCGTTGGTTTACCGGGTGCACTAATTAATGGATTGGTTGCCGGTAATTGCTAAGTTTTCGTTTTGATTTTATTTATTTGGATATTAGATTCGCAGGGGTATTTGGCATTGCTCCCAGCGTCCTTTCGCTTTTATTTTTATTTTCTGTCTAGTCAGGATAAGGACTGACCTATATAGGGGTTTCTCCCAACTGACATCGTAATTATTAACAAGAAAAAAAATGTAGAGTCAAGATGTCAAGAGTTTTGGGAAATTTAAGAGCTAGAAAGTTGTTATTAGAAATACGTGTTTTAGAGATGCCACTGCAGCTCGGCACGGGTATTCATTCGGCCACGCCCACTATACCGCCCACAAATCGCAAAGGATTGTGGCATCCATAATATTACAATGTGTCTCTTCGTTTGTCCTTGTATAACATATTTTAGTCAATATCTATCAATTTGCGAATTTATGAAGAAATGTATGTTATAACGGCTCACAATCATGTACTTAAATTGCTTTCTCTGGCAATACGTGGCTCATTGTGAATTTCGACTAGCAAAATGAATATTTTAAATTTGTATAAAACGGTAACGAGTATCTTATAGTCGCGGCACTTGGTATTCTCTTTTTTATACGCAGAATCGCTTCACTCATCCCTAATATTTTCCGCCTTGGTTTTTTGTATGTTTCTTCGAAGCTGATCTGAATTTATTTTTTACAGGATTATTATTCGGAAATTAAATTTGAATAACTATTTTTTTTTTTTTTTTATTTATAAAAAAAAGTTTATGGTATTTTCGTTTGGGGCATTATGCGTTTTTAAATTTGCGGTTTCAATTTTATTTTTGTGTTCTACTCAAGTATTGTATACCTCCTCGTTGCTATTAGCAATTGTTGCTTTAACTGATTTAAGGATTTTCAAGTTTCTTGTATAACATTCTCAAATTTACTCTCTGCTGAATGCTGACTATGTTGATCTGAGACCTTAATAAGGCGCCCGCAACAACATTTGTTGCTCCTGGCTTATAAATAATTTTGGGTGAAGAAGTTTCAATAACGGAATACCATCATTTAATTTTGATATTTGGATTTTTTTAAGAAAAAGAGAATGAAAAAGGTTGGTGATCGGTATAGATCTCGATGTTGTTAACCCCATATAAGTAATTTCAAATATTTTTAAAAGCCCATACTATGGCTAAAAGTTCTTTTTTATTTGTTGCGTATAATTGTTCAGTGTTAGTTTGAGTTTTTAAAATAAATGTAATTGGTTTTCCTTCCTGAGAAAGAACAGCACAAATACCTAAGTCAGACGCGTCAAATTTTCTGTAACATCCTGTAAGGCCTAGGAAGCTTTTAAGCTCCCGAATATTTCTTGGGATTGGATATTTTACAATTGTAGTTAGTTAGTTTTAAATTTAAAGAACTTTGATTTTTCAATCGAAATTTTTATGTTTGCTTTCAGGTACATTTTAATTAAGACAATTAAATCTTTGTAATGTTGTTCAATTGTTTTAGAAAATATAATAATATCATCCATATAAACATGACATGTTTTGGCCACTTGTTCTCTTAAAATATCATCCATCGCTCGCTGGAACATTCTAGGAGCGTTTGTCAAGCCGAAAGGTATTTTTAGGAAGTAGTTCGAAGTTCCCATTGTTTATTGAAAATTAGGTATTCTGAATGTCTGGTTCGTTTATAAGAATCTGATAAAAATCCAGATTCCAAGACTATTGTTGAAAAATATTTGGCGTTTCCCAGATTTGACAATATGACTCCTGGGTCTTGGCTTGGATACCTATCAGGTATAGTATTTTATTAAGTTTTTATACCTGTTACTGGTAACATGATCATTCTTGATCAGAATCAATAGCAAAGTCGATTGAGCCATGTCTGTTTGTTCGACTGTCCGACTGTCCGTCTGTCCATCTGTCCGTATGAACGCTGAGATCTCAGGAACTTAAAGAGATACAAAGTCAGATTAAGTATGAAGATTCTTAAGGTCCATACGCAGAGCACTATTAGAGCCAGAAAGTTAAAATTCAGAATGTATATTCTTTGGACGCCAGCGCACCTTATAGTGGTACTACTATCCGGGCACACCCACCCATACGCCCAAAAGACTCAAAAGACGGTTTTTGCATTTTCTAGAACAGTTGATATCTCGGTAACTATTAGAGAAAGTTCGGATTAAGCATGTAGGTTTTTATGATGCCCCAAATGCCAATTAATTTTTTTCCCATCTAGCCACGCCTACCCTAACGCCCACAAAACCCGGAAAACCAAAAATCCAAATATCTCGGAAACTATAAAAGCTTCAAAGTTTTGGTTAAGATTAAGATTAAGATTTAAGAGATGCCATTGCAACTTGTCACAAGTTGTTATCCAGCCACACCCACTCTAACGCCCACAAACCGCGAAAAATCTCGGGAAGTATAAGAGCTAGAAAGTTGTGCTAAAGAATACGGATTTAGGAGATGCCACTGCAACGTGCCCCTAGTTTTCATCCGGCAATGCCCACTCTAACGCCCACAAACCGCGGAAAACTGTGGCGTCCATAATATTATAGTGTATGTCTTCGTTTGACTTTGTATAACTTGTTTTTGTAAATCTCTATCGAATTACCAATGGTTTTTCAAATCGGTACATTATTTTACTGTTTATTATGGAATGTAGATTATAAGGCTTCACGAGCGCAGGGACGTCACTATCAGTTACTCAACAATCTTTCTCCTACAATATAATAAAATGAATATTTTAAAGTTGCGTTAAACAGTAACGGGTATCTTATAGGGGCGGCGCTTTGGAGTCCCATATATTTCTTCTTTTAGCATTCGACTCATTTCACAGCTTACAAAATCTAAAGCTGATAGAGCATAAGGGTATGGTTTACTGTAAATGGCCCTATTATTTACGGTGTTTATTTCACCGCGTATATATGTCCTAAAAGAATCTGCATATTTATTTTTGAATGTTCTTCATTGATGAGAATTATCCCCAGATCTTTTCTATTATCCGCTGTTGATATTTTTATGTTGTTGTTTTTTTCGTTTGTCGCATAATTCAACGACGGCGCATTCTGGATTTTGAATTTCCAAACTTTTATTTTTGTCGGATATTTCAACGAATGCGAGTTCAGGATTTTTATATCCCGAACTAAATTCGCTTCAGATTCGGATATGATTTCAGGCTTTTCATCAAAGTATTTTTTTTTAATATAAATTATGTTAATGGATGAAAGTTGTTTTCTTCTGTTGGTTGGAGAGTTGGTTGAAATATTTTCGTTATCATAATTTATTTTTTTTTTTCTCATTATATTTAATTTCTCCCTTAGCTGTATCAATTTCAGCTCCTATATTTTGAAAGGTTATAGCCGATCAGTAAATCTGAGTCTAATTCTATTTCATAAAAAGGATATCGCGTATAAAAAATTGTTATCATGTAATAATATTTAATTATTGAATAACTATTTTCTGTAGTTATATATATTGTAAGATCATTCCTTTTCTTATAAATTCGTGTTCTTATATAACACGAGGTTGTCCCTGTGTCAATTAATGTTTTGAATTTTTTATTTATTTTGGTGTCATTGCTAATTAAGTAGGGGAAGCCTACTCCTGGTAGGTCCTACAATTTGGTTAATTAAATCTCCTACACTTAACATCGTATTGTTTGTTACTGCCTGATGGTTTGTATTTTCCGCCTTGCTGCGCCTTGGCTAGTTGAAGGATCTTACATTTTAACAATTTTTTCCAAATCAGATATTAATTCATCCACTTTCTTTTTTTTATTTTTTACAATTTTTTTATATATTAATTATAATAAAAAAAGATAGCATCGCTCTAGAATCGTCGTGCTTATTCCTCTTCTCGTTGTTTCCTGATCCTGATTGCGTCGTTCTTCTTGTAGTTTGCTGATCATGTTGGATTGGTCCATCTTTTGTTGGTTTATAGATTTTAATCTTGGGGTCTCCCTTCTTTTTCATTGTATATTTTCGGCGAGGGATTTCTCTTCAGCCTGATTTCTTTAAATGATTTTGTTTTTATATGGTTTTGATGTCTTTTTGTTACTTTTTGTTTTTGTTTTATTTTGTTCTAACAGTGAATTGCTGTTAGGTAATTGTAATCTGAGATTTTAAGGAGATTTTTTCATTTATTATTTTCCACCTTAGTATTTTGATCAACACAAACTTCTTATTTTTGCGTCGAATGTATAGGGGTTTCTTTGGCCGCGCAAAATTCCTTTTTCACTTCAAAACTCGTTGGTGTTTTCATTAGCGGACTTCAGAGCTCGCTTGGGGCTCCGATGTTTATAATATCTTCTTGCATTTACATACAGTTACAGTTATACAGCATACAGTTTACAACGACTGTAGGAAGCGGACTAAGTGAAGCTGATCAGGGTGGGAGGCGTAGTTGACAGAATTAGCTGACCACGGATTTATTTCGGGTCTCTCAGAGATAATTGCAAACTAGAGTTCTTGGCACAAAGTTGTTTATAAGAGCCCCTAAATAATGTGTCACATAACTCACTTGTAATTATTGGCTCGGTGTTCTGTACATGTCCGTTTTGGCGTTACGCCTACTGGGCAACTTGCCCATCCCATGAAGATTCCTCCTGTCACGCAAACTCTAACGCTCACAAATCACGGAGAACTAAAATCGCTGAAATCTCCAGAAATATTAAAGCTAGAAAGTTGAACTTTAGTATTTATAATCCTTAGATGCCAGCTCATCTTATAGTGGTATTATTATCCGGTCACACCCTCTCTTACGTCCACCAAGCTCGATAGGCGGTTTTCGTAATTTGTAGAAAAGCTGATATCTTGGTAATTATAAGTGATAGCAAGTTCGGATTAACCATGTAGGTTTTTATGATGTCCCAACTGTAAATTGTTCTTTTCTAATTTATCCACGCCCACCCTATCGCCAAAAAAAACCTGGAAAACCAAAAATGCAAAAAAATTTTGGTAAGTTTAAGAGCTAGACAGTTGTTTTTAGAAACAGGTAATTTAGAGATGCCACTGCAACTTGACAGGGTTTTTCATCCGGCCACCTCCACTATACCGCCGTAAGTCAAAGTTAATCTTAGAGGGCTTGATGTTTCAATGTTGTTAATATCGGTCAATTTTGGGGTAAGGGAAATTGATCTGGGTGGGAACCGATTACGGCCCAGTAGATTAAAATGCTTACTTTGGATTTCTCATGGAAACGGTGAGGGAAGAGTTCTCGAAATTGTTTGTAATTGACTCGAAGTTTTTTAAAATTTGGGCAAAGGCCCTTAAATAAAGAGTCATGAGTCAATTCCAAATTGACTAGTTCCGATGATATATTGAATTTAGGTGGATTAGTCAATTCGACATCCATTTAATATTCTAGGGTATTTTCATTCTCAAGGGTATAAGTTTCTTAATCTATTTTAATGTGAATTTGCCTTGGTTTTATTATCAAATAATTTGAATTTGATTCAAATCTCTTAATGAAATAATAAGCTTTCTTAGAAATGGTACTGGAACCCACACATCTGTATGCAACTAAGTTGAAACCTAATCGTTGCCCCGTTCACGTTTTTCTGACATTGCAACAGGTATATTAGGTATATATTAGGTATATTATATACAAATTGATTTACACTTGGGCAGCTGCGGCTACTCGGCCGTTAAGCGGTACAATATATTATCCCGTCTTGAACTTCAACTCAATCGAAGCAGTTATTCTTAATCTATTTAAATCATACTTAATTCAAATACAAACTATGCGAACTTAACCAAAGAAATCTGGAACCGCTTCGGACCACTTACTGGAGCAGATACTTTAAGTGGCGCAGCCGACTGACGAAACAGGATGGACCTTATCATGTTTACTATACTGTAAGATTTACACACACAAATTTTGTGTCGTGAAATATTACAGCTGTGAAAAAAATATATGGAAGAAAGAAAAGAGATTTTTTAAACAAAATAGGCAAAAAAAAATATATTATATATTGTGTTAAAGTCTTAAAGTAAGAAAAATAATAAACAATAGAAGATGGGTGCAGTTAAAAAACTAAATAAGAAGCCTGATAAAAGTCCCGTGCCGTCGCCTGTTTATAAGCTAAATAAAGATTTAATAAATAAAATATATATTTATTCTGAAAATAAAATGTGAAAATTTAATAAATAAAGGATATCGTTTTTGTAATAAAAAAGAAAAGGATATGAAAAAATACGACTACAAAAATAAGAATAAAAACTAATTTAAATAAAAAACAAATCCAATATCGCGTGTTTTGGAAGGGTGTTATGCAACGAAGTAGTTTAAGTGAATATCTTTGAAAGCTGGTTTCAGTTGATAAATAAATTAAATAAAAAAAGGTTCAGAAATCCAAGATCTTGAAACAATCCTTGCGAACGAAAATATCTTTGCTTACTAACACATATATATATGAATAAATTAAATAAAATTTTGACAACAATTATTTAACAATGGAGAGTTATTTCATATAACAAATTTAGGAAATGAATATTAATTTATAAAATTTACATTCACAAGATTACAACACTTAAGGGATTACACTACACAATAAATCACGAGCAACACAAATACCACTTAAGTATAATGCAAAAGTAATTTTAAAGTACACTCTTAAATAATACACTAAGAGCAAATCTGTAAGAAGTAATCTGTCCAGAAGTAATAATAAAATAATTTAATGCCGAATATTGCTAAAGTTAACCTATTATCATCGAAGAGGGTCACTTCTAAAGGCGGTAGTAGGGAACTTATCACTAACGAACAAACACCGCAAGAAAATTCTTTGTTCTTAAGACCAGTAATTACACCATCCCTTTTGACTGTGGACTATAGCAACAGCTCCACACCATCCGACCCCAGCACCGCTGCTGTCAATCCTGATAAATTGTTGGCCTCAATTTGGATCACAGACGTAATTCGTTTCCTACCTCCATATTCAGGGGACCCATTTACGCTCAACGAATTTATTAACAACGTCGAAGAAATAGTTTTAATGATTAGAGGCACAGATCAATTGGACAGAAAATAGAGGGAAAGGCAAGGTAAGCAGTAATTGCTTCAGGAGCAAATCTTATATGGGTCGAGATTAAGGACGCCTTAGTAAGACACTGTAGGGACAGAAGGTTTAAAGAAACTCTATACAATTTATAGCTTAAACACCTGCCGCTACATAAGTTATATGAACGAATCACTAAGATCAAGTTAGCACTATTCAGAATAATCGAGAAAGGGAAAACAAAACAGCTTGCAGTTAGAGTTAGACAGAAAGAAGTGCCTCAGACGGTGTTTGACGGTGTTCCTTGCGGAACTCAGAGGGAATTTAAGCGCAATATTTTGAGCCTTTAAACCTAAGGACTAGAAGAAGCTTACGATATAATACTATAATCAGTATCAGATCAGGGGTTACAATCAATACCAGAACAGAGAATATAACTGGTATAAAAGGACCAATAAAACAACGAACGAAGGAAGTAACAGTCGTAACACAAAATTTCCAGCCATTATTGCAGCAGACCAAGTACAGCGAGTACCGCAACTAAAAGAAACTAAAGCCATAACAGGTTTCAATCAAATGGACAAATTTTTTTCAATATTGAGACGAGAGATAAAAAGAAGAATCCGAGGCATCACACAACATTGACGACGAACAAAATTTTCAGTCAAAAGCCTCTGTTAGATAAGGGTGCAGAGGGTTCGTTTATCAACCCAAAATTTGTAACAGAAGGAGAAAAGATTTGACTCGAAAAAGAAGAAACGCTATAGTCGATTGCCGTGACTATAAGCTACCAGTTACTGTTTTACACAATTTTAAAGTATTATTTTTGCTAATGGGAATTCGCAAGCCGCCACCTAAGGAAGACGTTAGGATGGGAGTAGCTATATGGGAACCACTATTCCCATTAGGGGCATCATAAAAACCTTCATGCTTATTCCGAACTTTCTCCCACTTATAGTTACCGAGACATAAGTTTTTCAACAAAAAGCGAAAACCGTCTTTCAAGCTTTATACATACGGAATTTCATAATTCTAGATCTTATACCTCCTTAGGTAAAACCGAAAACCGTCTTTCAAGCTTGGTGGGCGTAAGAGTGCGCTGGCATCTCATGATTATACATACGGAATTTCATAATTCTAGATCTTATACCTCCTTAGGTTTCAGAGATTTTAGTCTTTCGTGTTTTGTGACAGTTAGAGTGGGCAGGATATAAACTGCGTATGGACCCCAAGAATCTTCATGCTGAGATCTCAGCGTTCATACGGACAGACGGACATGGCTTAATCGATCTTGATCCTGATCAAGATACTTCTACCTGTTACATACTTTTCAACGAATCTAATATACGCTTTAACTCTACGAGTAACGGATATAAAAACCAATTGCAATTACAACCATTTTACAGGAGTACCCGATTACTATCTTTGACTATCTTTGAAAAATTAATGACCAAAGAAAGTTTCCTTTCCTACTATTTAATTTTGACCAATTCTTCGGAGGATTTATTGGCATGCACATTCAGACCCAACTCTCGGCAATTATTGACATTTCTCAACTAACCTTCACTACACAAACGGTCGAAATTCTATTGGATATTGAACCCAATAGCTTGCGTTATACAAGATAGAGGAGGAATCGAAGTCATTGATCAAAATTCCCGTAAGCGTTAGGGGATGGTCATTTCTGAGTGACCATATTCAAATAGATCAAGTAAAACACGAAATTTAGACTACAGATAACAAGCCCGTTTTCTGTAGACCGCTTAGATTTAGTCCCACTGAGCCAACAGAGATTCGAAACCAGATTAACAAACTCTTGGACTAGAATATAATCAAACAAGGCCTTTTTCGAAAAAGGAGATTGGTCGTAGATTTTAGGAAGCTTCATAAGAAGGCAGTCAAGGACAGGCACACCATGCCTAACATAAATGATGTCCTTGACAGAATTGGCAGAGCAAAGTATTTCACAGCTATAGACTTGGCTAGTGACTATCATCAAATCGAAAAGGAACCTAGCGACACGTCTAAGATAGCCTTTACAGCACAAGGAGGAAATTACTAATTATTTCGCATTCCTTTCTATGTTACGAACGCTCCAGCAACTATCCAAAGAGTTATGAATAACGTTTTGGCAGTTCTCAACGGGTATTGTTCTTTCGTTGCCGATTAAGAGTCCGTATTTTGTAGATTGAAGCAGGCTAACTTAAAGATCCAGACAGACAAGTCCGAGTTTTTCCGCAAAGAAGAGGGTATTAAACTAAACCCAAAGACAATTTCATCAATAGAAGCCTTCCCAATCCCGACCACAAAGAAATAAATAAAAGCTTTTCTGGATCTATTGTGGTATTTTAGAAAATTCATCCTAGATTTCGCAAAGATAACTAAGCCGATGACAAAACTATTAAAAGGGAAAGCCCCCGTATTGCTAACCGAGGAATACAAAAAACATTTGATACCTGTAAATCTGTGAACTTAACCAAAGGAATCTGGAACCCCTTCGGACCACTGACTAAAGTAGGTACTATAACTCCCGCCTCGCATCGCTCAGCACGCCTGCCTTTCAATGAGAAGGACTGCCGTCGCGCTGTGCGCTCCGCTTCTCAAACTTGACAAGGGAGATGGGAGTTATTCGGATTACCGGCGGTAACCGCCGGCGCCAAACGGGTCCTTTTTTTCTTAGTAGACTCATTCAGCAATTGTAGATTGTTGTCCAGCGCAGAAAGCAGGTCGTTAGCTTTGCGAAAAGCAACCAATAACTGACCAAATCCATTTTTATGTTAGAATACAGACCACAATTGTTGTAATTCGTTTGCAATAACTTTTTTATGCAAACTAATATAAACAAGAGGAAACGCTATAGTCGAGTGCCGCGACTATAAGATACCCGTTACCGTTTTACAAAATTTTAAAATATTATTTTGCTAGTGGAAATTCACAAGGCGGAACCTATTGTCAGAGGAAGTTTGTTGAGTATGCTTATAGTGACGTCACTGCCCATGTGAGGCCTTATAACCTTAATTTCTTTATAAATAGCGAAATAATGTTCCGATTTGAAAAATCTTTGGCAAATCGATAGATATTAACAGAAATAAGTTATACAAAGTCAATCAAAGGTATTCATAATAATAGTATAGACGCCACAGTTTTCCGCGGTTTGTGGGCGTTAGAGTGGGCGTGGCCAGATGCAACTTGTGGAAAGTTGCAAAAGCTTCTCTTAAATACGTATTCTTAATCAAGGTTTTGTAGCTTTAATAGTTTTTGAGGTTTTTGCATTTTTGGTTTTTCGGGTTTTGTGGGCGTTAGAGTGGGCGTTGCTTGATCGGAAAAAACAATTCGCATTGGGAGCATCATTGAAACCTACTTGCTTAATCCGAACTTTCTATCTCTTATAGTTACCGAGATATTAGCTTTTCTAGAAAATCCGAAAACCGTCTATTGAGCCTTGTGGGCGTATGGGTGGGTGTGGACGGATAGTGTTACCACTATAAGATGCGCTGCCATCTAAAGATTATACTTTTTGAATTTCATCTTTCTAACTGCAATAGTTCCTGAGATTTCAGCAATTTTAGTTTATTGCGATTTTTGGGCGTTAGAGTGGGCGTGGCGGGATGCTGTAATAAACTTGCGCTGTCCCGGGACCTCAAGAATCTTCATGCCTAATATCAACTTTGTATCTGCTATAGTTCCTGAGATCTCAGCGTTCATACGGACGGACGGACGGACGGACGGACGGACATGGCTTAATCGACTTCGCTATTGACCCTGATCAAGAATATATATACTTTATAGGGTCGCAAACGCTTCCTTCTATCTGTTACATACTTTTCAACGAATCTAGTAATCTACGAGTAAAGGGTATAAAAATTCACTGCACGTCGCGGAATCAAAAACAGTTTGAATTTTGAAGTAGATAACGTTATCAGAGCAAAAACGTGTTGTTCGAGAACACGAGAAGATGTAAAAACCAAAAACACGACCTTTCGTTTTAAAAGAGAAGTGAAGTGTGACGAATATACCACTCGTTTATTTTTTCGAAGAAGTCAACGCGCTTAAAAATATACGAGATGAAGCAATGAGAAGTTTAGTATATCCCGAACACAGCTATATTTACAAAAGGGTCGAATATTCCTAAATCCTGTCAAAAATGCTTCGTCGACTCAAAATCAAATCGAAGCAAATAAGACGGACAGTAATGGCAAAATTATTACTGATTTCAATAATAATAAAAAGGCAGGCATATGAGCGTCGATGATGCCGCTCCGCCGGCAAAGCGCACTCTTCAATGCCGCTTGCCACTCCGCACATTTTTATAAGCCTTTTCGAAACATTTGTCGACAAAGTTGGCACACTGCACGATATTAAAAAAATTCAATCATCAATATCGTGTATGGCTGGCGACGCTTTAGGAACAGTCATGGCATTCCAAGTCACTGCGGCTAATTATCCCAAAGCTGGCTAGCGTGCAATCTGTGTGCGATAATGATTGTCTGATTTTCTTCGCCACTACATCGACACTTTTCAATCTGCCAAAAATGTCACAGCCATCAGATACAGCATTGACAAACCTGATCGACACATTCAGAGCCCCTTATAATTCTCTGCTGTCTATTCGAGATGACAAAGGTACAACGAATACCATCCTAATTGATTCAATAAAGAGGCTTCCGGGCCCAAAATTGTTCAGCTTAACAATACGTTCTAGATGAGTGGAAATAAAAGATTTTTATTGGTCGCTGCCAGGGACGTACCTGCCCTATATGTGTTTTGCACCTCAGCAGAACTTCAAATAGGGAATTGTGCTTCTTTCGCAGCCCTAAATGTACATCAGAGGTTGGATTTTTCCAAAAAATAGTCCTTATGCACTAACTGCTTTCGCAAGGGCCACATTGTTAAAACAAGAGGAAACGCTATAGTCGAGTGTCGCGACTATAAGATACCCGTTACTGTTTTACAAAATTTTAAAATATTATTTTCCTAGTGGTAATTCACAAGGCGCCACCCATTGTCAGAGGAAGTATGTTGAGTATGCTTATAGTGACGTCACTGCCTATGTGAGGCTTTATAACCTTAATTTCTTCATAAATAGCGAAATAATGTTCCGATTTGAAAAATCTTTGGTAAATCGATAGATATTAACAGAAATAAGTTATACAAGGTCAAACAAAGGCATTCATAATAATATTATAGACGCCACAGTTTCCCTCGGTTTGTGGGCGTTAGAGTGGGCGTGGCCGAATGCAACTTCGTGGCAAGTTGCAGAGGCATCTCCTAAATATGTGTTTTTGCATATTTGGTTTTTCGGGTTTTGTGGGCGTTAGAGTGGGCGTGGCTTGATCGGAAAAAATTGGGAGCATCATAGAAACCTCCATGCTTAATCCAAACTTTCTATCACTTATAGTTACCGAGATATCAGCTTTTCTAGAAAATCCGTAAACCGTCTTTTGAGCCTTGTGGGCGTATGGGTGTGTGCGGCCGGATAGTAGTACTACTATAAGATGCGCTGTCATCTAAAGATTATACTTTCTGAATTTCAACTTTCTAACTGCAATAGTTCCTGAGATTTCAGCAATTTTAGTTATTTTCGATTTGTGGGCGTTAGAGTGGGCGTGGCAGGATGCTGTAATAAACTTGCGCTGTCCCGGGACCTCAAGAATCTTTATGCTTAATCTCAACTTTGTATCTGCTATAGTTCCTGAGATCTCAGCGTTCATACGGACGGACAGACGGACGGACGGCGGACGGACCGACAGACGGAGATGGCTCAATCGACTTCGCTATTGATCCTGATCAAGAATATATATACTTTTTAGGGTCGCAAAAGCTTCCTTCTATCTGTTACATACTTTTCAACGAATCTAGTATACCCTTTTACTCTACGAGTAACGGGTATAAAAATCACACATACCCTGCTAATAGAAATCTCGGGTTGCCGACTCCTCCTCAGCCCGCGCTAACGCAAGATTCTCCATCCACTTTCCATGTTTTGCATGCAACTGTATCGAATAGAGTTATTCTTGCCTTAGCTATAGTGAGGGTATTGACGAAACGAGGAGAATTTGCATTGGCTCATGCGTTGCTTGGCAATAGTTCACAAGTAAATTTTGTGACTGATGAGTTGGCTCAGAGACTACAAGTGAACAGAGTTGGCGTGGGTATGAGAATGGAAAACTAATGCACAAGTCGGAGTTATCTTTTATCGCTACACAAGATGGTTTGCTTCAAAAAATATAGTCCATTTCGACGAACCTGAAGCTTCTGAGAGATTTCGTGTGGGTTTTTCGATTCATTCAAAAGTGCAAAATAATTTCACAGCCTTACGAAAAAAGTATTACGTCAAGAGAACTGCATTTTGCGTTCAAAGATTGTAGAAATTATCAAATCTCAAGAATTCAGTGACGACGTAGGCAAAATTCAAAAACAGAGACAGGTATGACAGGCTGAATATTCAGAAGTTAATGTCGGTTAATGAATGCTTCTATCCCGTACGAAGCCAAATTTCCGTTTTTGCTATCGAAAGGCTCTCAGCTCGTTAAATCGTACGTGTCATAGATGAGCTCGGTGCTAAGCTCGGGGCTTATCGGAACGCTAAGCAGCGAGCTCAGCCACGGGCATCTCCTGATCGGCGACCCGCTTTTGTAAGGTGGCAGTGGTGCACGTCAGCACTTATGGAAAGGTCCGAATGGCGGACGTAAAGACAGCGGAGGGAACCTACCAGCGTGCTATTCATAGATTTGGCGCTCTTACTAATGCTGTCCTGAAAGACGTCGTCCCTTCAGAGAGGGCGATATTCGTTCAAGGATAGGTTCACAAGATCTCGTTCGGTTAATATAAGCTCATATTAAATATTCAGTTGCTTTTATGGCCAATCACTGTCAGTACTTAGAACATCTTCTTAACTAGTTACATTTACAATGTCTATTTTCTATCTTTTGAAATTATCAGCCTCTACAGATATAGCAAAACCTTGTCCTATAATCTTCCGGTCTATCCATACATACATATTTTATAAACTTATCCGTTGGACGCCCGTCCAAAACGTTGATCAGTATGGCAACCTTTGTCTCAATGCCCACGAAGCAACATTTTCGAAAGGTATTGTGATACACTACCTTCTAAAGCTTGACTTAACGCAATCACGAGAGCGGTAAGGATTAGGATCACCGTAGTACACCAGGCTGATGCTCCTGCTCCCTTATGGTCAGGACTAAACTTTGCCAGTGTGACGTAAAAAGCTTTCCCGTCATTCGCCGGTGCTCTAGTTGCGTGTATGGTTTTTATTATTTCAATAAGGTTAAGATTCTGAGCTTCCAAGCCTATTGATTAGAGTTGTGATACCGTAGCCGAAGCCAATATTACTTCGTATGACGAAGTAGTCTTTTCATTGTCCATGTTTATACCCGATACTCGTAGAGTAAAAGGGTATACTATATTCGTTGAAAAGTATGTTACATGTCCGTCTGTCCATATGAACGCTGAGATCTCAACAACTATGAGAGATAAAAAGTTGAGATTAAGCATGAAGATTCTTGAGGTCCCTACGCATCACAAGTTTATTTCAGCATCCTGCCGCACCCACTCCAACGCCCACAAAACCAAAAATGCACTTCCTATTAGAGCTAGAAAGTTGTGTTAAAGAATACTTATTTAAAATACTCTACAACTACAACGACGGCCATGCCCACTCTGACGCCCACAAGCCGCAAAAAACTTTTGAATCTATAATATTACAGTGTATGTCTTCGTTTAGCCTTGAATAATATATTTTTGACAATATCTATTGATTTACCAAATACTGCAAGAACACTGCTATCACAGTGGCGATCATCCAGCTTCCTCACCAACATGCCCAAAACATCAGTACCAGAGAGAACTTCTCTGCATAAAAACAAGCAAAAAATGCAGCTTCCGTGACGCCCGAAATATTTTACAGCAACAACAAAAAAATAATAACAACGCATCGACTACCTTCGCTTCTTTCGGCAGCGCAGCAAGCCCATTGTCCACAACAATACATACAATGTCATAAACAAAGTAGAATCGAATAATATTGATTTATATTGGGTACATGTACTTTTAATAATCATTGTTGTCATAATGTGCGCAAATGTCTTTTATAAAATATATAAGCTGCACAATAAATGTTTAAAGAAAAGATATATGAGCCGGGCTAATGACCTGGATAAAATCTAAGCAACATTGATTAAACATACAATATATATGTAATAAATAAAAATGACAATAAAATAATTATATACACATATAATTAAAAAAAATGACTAAACTAAGCGCAATGACCATGATATAATGGTTTGGAATGAATTATACAAAGAAATAAACAATATCAAAGCTAATTTTGACAAAATCGTATAAGTCACTAACCCGGAATAGACCAATCCAGAAGAACACACTCAGAAAACATGTTGAAATATTAGTAGAGAACAGGGAGAGATTGAATCAAGATCATTTGTCGCAGGTATCTAAACTTCTGATACGACTACGATCTAATTTAATATCAGTTAAAAAAAAATTCAGTTTAGAAATAGTAGAACCAAATGTTCTAAACACTCCCATAGCAGTAGATACTGCACCTGACCCAGAATCAGCTGAAACGAACGAATTAAAATTAGAAGAGCCTAGCGAGGTAGACCCCAAAATAAAAGAAGAAGATTTAAATAATCTTACTATTCCAGCAGTATACACAGATTGAGATAGTTACACAGATTCTGATACTCCTAGCGACACAAGCAACCCTATCACAATGGCACAATCCAATATTGATTTCATAAATACAGCATCCAAGCTGATACCAGTTTTCGAAGGTAAAATAAAATCTAACAAGTTTTATGGATGCGTTAGAAATAGTAGAGTCAATAAAGGGCGAGCACGAACTACTCGCAGTCTCCATAATAAAAACAAAACTAAAGGGTGCCGCTAGAAATCGAATAGGAAACGAAACAACGATTTCCGAGGTGATTTCTAGACTAAAAAGCAACGTCAAGGGCGAAACTGTAGAAGTATTGTCAGCAAAACTGATGAACCTATAGCAGCGCAACAAAACTACAAACCAATACACACAAGAGGTTGAGCAGATGACGAAAGCCTTAGAAGGAGCATACATATCAGACGGACCATCACTAGAATTGGCAAGGAATTATTCCACTCAGCATGCCGTAAAGGCAATGACCAAGAACTGCGCAATTGATAAGGAAAAACTTATCATGCTGGCTGGCACCTTCAACACAATAAATGATGCCATATTCAAGTTCGTCAACAGTTGCACGGAAGCAACTGGACAACCTAATACTGTCCTTTATTTTAAAAATTATTCACGGCGTGGTGGAAACCGCGGACGTGGAAACTTCAGAGGAAACTATATTAGTCGTAATAATAATTACAACAACTAAAACAGTTCCAACTATAACAGTAATGGACGAGGCCAATATAGAGGAAACTCAACAGGCCGTGGCAACTCGAATCGAAGCCACAATAACAGTAACACAAATAATTCTGTGAGAATTGCCCAGAATAATTCGGGAAACACTCACCCTACAGATACTCAACAGTAAACCATAATGTTCATACCATCAATCTTAGTCTTATTATATTTGTAAACTTTACGAATACAGAAACCAACAGAAAACTCGTATTCTGTATTGACACTGGTGCAGACATATCAATTTTAAAAGAAAATTCTGATATCCTTCGTGATATTCAGAAAGATAATAGAATAAACATTCAAGGCATAGGCCAAGAGCTAATTCAATCAAAAGGCTTAACTTCCCTCGAGATACAGACAGATAAATATATAATTCCACACGATCTTCATATAGTAGATTTGCATTTCGCAATACCATGTGGTGGAATAATAGGCATTGATTTCATAAAGAAATTCAATTGTCAACTAGACTTCAATCATAATGAAGATTGGATTATAACAAATAGTTTGAATTTTCCAATTTATGTTCCTATAACATAGAGATCTGGTAATAATTCCATAATTCTACCAGCAAGATCTCAAGTGTTCCGAGAGATTCATCTATCATCAGATGAAGAAAGCAAGAAGAAGAAGAAAAACACAGTCGCAACAACCAAAAATGCATTGGTCCGATTACTGAATACAACCAGTACTGACCAAATAGTAAATATTCACGGTTTAAAATATGAACCACTTTCGAACTATGACATAGTTCAAAACAATCCAGAAAATAGAGATGAAACTGTCTTATCTCAAATATCCAAAAATTTTCCACCCCAGTTCAAGAAAAAATTAACTGATTTATTCACACAGTACAGTGATATATTCGGATTCGAAACCGAATCAATAACTACAAACAATTTCTACAAGCAAAAGCTAAGTTTGAAGGATGAAGAACCGGTTTACATAAAAAATTATAGAAGTCCACATAGTCAAAAGGATGAAATTAACATACAGGTACAAAAACTAATAGACAATAAAATAGTAGTTATTAGTTCCGAAGAAATCACTCCCCGGATCTGATACGAAAAGATGGCGTAATTGACTATCGTCAGATTAATAAAAAACTGTTGTCGGATAAATTCCCGCTACCTAGAGTTGATGATATTTTGGATCAACTAGGAAGAGCCAAATATTTCTCATGTCTGGACTTAATGTCTGGCTTTTATCAAATTGAACTTGAAAAAAGTTGATGAAAAAGGAGGATGACTATTGCATTCTCTGGATTAGAACCTTCACAAGCATTCCTTTATATGGATGAATTAATAGTTATAGGTTGTTCCGAAAAACATAAGCTTAAAAACTTAACTGATGTTTACAACCTTAAGTTACATCCTGAAAAATGCTCATTTTTCATGCATGAAGTACTTTTCTGCGACATAAATACACTGATAAGGGAATCTTGCCAGATGACAATAAATACGATGTCATCAAGAATTACCCAGTCTCTCATAATGCGGACAGTGCTAGAAGATTCGTTGCATTTTGCAATTATTATAGACGTATCATAAAAAATTTTGCCGAATATTCTCGTCACATAACAAGATTATGTAAAAAAGATGTTAAATTCGAATGGACAATTGATTGCCAGAATGCCTTCGAACATCTTAAATCGGCATTAATAAATCCGAATTTATTACAATACCCAGATTTCATCAAAGAGTTTTGCATAATAACGGATGCAAGTAAGCATGCGTGTGGATCGGTTTTAACTCAAAACAATGATGGACTTCAACTTCCAGTTGCTTATGCATCAAGATCGTTTACTAAGGGCGAAAGTAATAAAAGTACAACAAAACAAGAATTGACAGCAATTCATTGGGCAATAACTTATTTCAGACCATATGTTTATGGTAGACATTTCACTGTCAAGACTGATCATAGACCTTTAAATTTCCTCTTTTCAATGATTAATCCAAACTCTAAGCTACCGCGGATGCGACTTGAGCTGGAAAAATATAATTTCACTGTGGAATATCTGAAGGGAAAAGACAACTATGTAGCTGATGCGTTATCAAGAATAACCATCAAACCCCTACGAAAACATAACTGGCAATATCAATAAGGACACTACAAGATCTCAGATTAGACAGAAAATCCGCGCGGAAAATAAAGAAATAGAATTGCCAAAGCAAACTATTGAAAAAGCTTCTAAGCCCAACGTATACGATGTCATAAGCAATGACGAAGTACGTAAATTAGTGACATTGCATGTAAAAGATATGTTATGTTTATTTAAACTTGGCAGGAAAATTACTGTAAGATATGATGTTAGCGATTTATATACCAATGGAACTCTAGACTTAGGTCAATTTTTCCAAAGGCTTGAACTTCAAGCCGGTATAAATAAAATCAGCCAACTCAAAGTGGCACCGTGGGAAAATATCTTTGAATATACTTCAATAGATAATTTCAAATTAATGGGCAATAAAATATTGAAAACATTAAGAGTAGCGCTACTCAACCCGGTGACCCAAATAAAAAGTCTAACAGACAAAGAAGCTATTCTGTCTAAATTTCATGATGATCCAATTCAAGGAGGTCACACTGGCATATCAAAAACTTTGTCCAAAGTAAGAAGACACTATTAGTGGAAAGGTATGTCTAAAGATTTAATTGAGTACATAAGAAAATGTCATAAATGTCAGAAGTCAAAAATTACATCGCATACAAAGACTCCTTTAACAATAACCGACACACCAATAAACGCTATCGACAGAGTAGTAGTGGACACTGTTGGAAAAAAATGGCAAGGAATATGAAGTCACGTTAATATGTAAAATACAAAATATCTAGTTGCCATACCAGTTGCAAATAAAAACGCAAATACTGTCGCTAAAGCAATTTTCGAATCATTTATCCTGAAGTACGGTCCAATGAAGACGTTCATTACGGACATGGGAACAGAATACAAAGATTCAATTATAAATGACTTGTGCAAATATTTGAAAATTGAAAACATGACATATACAGCACACCACCACCAGACAGTTGGAACAATAGAAAGAAGTCATAGAACTTTTAATGAGTATATACGATCTTACATATCGGTTGATAAAACTGATTAATATTTTGTCTTTTGTTTCAACACGACCCCCTCTATGGCACATACTTATTGTCCATATGAGCTAATATTTGGTAAAACAAGTAACTTACCGAAACACTTTAATAGCACAGATAGCGTAGAAACAATATATAATATAGATGACTATGCTAAGGAGTGTAACTATAGATTAGTGGTAGCTTATAAAAGACCTAGAGTTATGTTATATATATATATGATATATATATATATGATCAGAAAGTAAGAGATATAGATACATATATCATATCAAGTATTACTAAAAAAACGTGACAGGTCATTAGTTAGATCCTAAGTACACAGGTCCGTATAAAGTAACGGAAATAAGAGATAGAGATAACATAGTAATAACAAATAATAAGAGTAAGAAACAAACAGTTCATAAAGATAGATTAAAAATCTTTATTTCATAAATTGTACTTAGTATGGCCATGCATAGTTACACACACAACTTTTTATAACTAAAAATTATTAATAAAATAACTTCATATTACGTTATTTTTCAAAAGGAGGGAGATGTAGTATACACTAATATTGAATACCCACTGTACCGAGTACTTAAAGGGTACGCACTGTAACACTTTGTTTGTCCCGGTCATAAACCCAAAGTGGCCGAAATATGAACCTATCGCTAGGCTACAAGCAGAAAGAGCTAGCGTCGGCATAATTGCATGAACGGACCGCATGTGCATATTCCTCGCGCTCCTCACATAAGATATGTTTATATACATAAGTACATTGATAGCCGTCTCTCTGCCTCCGCCTGCGAGCAGCGGACCAACGAGATTTAGCCATAATTAGTCTTAAAAGAATATTGTAAAGACACAATCAATCCAAGCCTTGGAGCGGAACCACTGCTGATCCCTTAACATCAAATAAAGAATCAACAAAGAAGAACAAATTTGTTCTATATTTCAGTAACTTTATAAACTTTGTTTGCCCCAAGGGCTTAATTAATTATTTCCACAATTTACATTGGTGCTTAGCAAGGCGTTGGTGTTCTTATCAAACAAAACCTCACCCACTTACAGCAAAGACTCTGTTTTGTGCTCTGTTTTAAAGCTTAATGTAAGCATTGGCCTACAGATTGTCAATACATTCCTCCAAAGTAAAGCTAAGAGTTAGACATCCATACATAATTTTAGGAGACTTCAACTCGTGAAGTCCTTTATGGGGGTCTAGTCAGCCAAACACCAGAGGTAAAACAAGAGGAAACGCTATAGTCGAGTGCCGTGACTATAAGATACCCGTTACTGTTTTACACAATTTTAAAATATTCATTTTGCTATTGGAAATTCCCCAAGCGGCACCTATTGTCGGAGAAAGCACTACAATATTAAGGACGCCACAGTTTTCCGCGTTTGTGGGCGTTAGAGTAGGCGTAGCCGGATGAAAACGCGTGGGAAATTGCAGCGGCATAACTAAGAGCGTTAGAGCGTTAGAGGGCGTTGGAGTGGGCGTGGCAGGATGCGGAAATAAACATGTGCTATCCCGGGATCTCAAGAATCTTCATGCTTAATCTCAACTTTGTATATCTTATAGTTCCTGAGATCTCAGTGTTCATACGGACGGACGGACAGACGGACATGGCTCAATCGACTTCGCTATTGATACTGATCAAGAATATGTGTACTTTATAGGGTCTGAAACGCTTCTTTCTATCTGTTACATACTTACGAATCTAGTATACCCTTTTACTCTACGAGTAACGGGTATAAAAATCGAGAATTTAATAGCGGAACAAGATCTGATTGTCCTCAACAATGGATCTCCCTCACCCATTTTCACCTTTCCTTGATCACCCCGCAGATACCAGATAGCTGATCTCTCCAACCTTCACAGAAGTGATCATTTTCCCATATCTATTATTTTTTCCATAAATTTTAGTCTCGACCCTACCCCTCCTCTACCTAAATATATAATAGATTAAGTTAATTGGGATGTTTATAGATCTATGTGCGAACAAACAGCTATGTAAGTCCGGTTGTCCAAGCCACCGAGTTGCACAAATAACTAAAACGATTAGGTCCGCAGCCAACTGCAGTATTCCGCAAACCAAAAGAATTGTCCACGATGCAGCAGTTCCGTGGTGGAATTATACCCTTCAGAAACTTCGAAATGAAAAATAACACCTGTTCGCAGTTTACAAGGCCAGAATGCCCGACACCAACTTGAAAATTATAAAAAAGCCAATGCAGTTTTTAAAAAATCTGTACTTGTTGCTAAGCGGACTTGTCTTTAAAATTTCGCCTCAAGGATATTGCCTTGTTTAAAGAGGCTTGTTAAAGAGGCTGACCACCGCAGGCAATTCGATTTTTGAAGTGCGATTCAGGTGTCGTAACAGGTTCTCAGGATATCGCCGAAGATCTCTGGCATATTTGCTCAAACTATTCGTCTGACAGTAACTTTTCAGCCGAATGGGTACACCAAAAATACGCCTATTTATTCCAGTCTCACCTTCCGGCAGTTCTGACATCTCCTGCCAAATGCTTCAAAAAAAAATTCACATAAGCCGAAATCGGATACACATTATCACGTCACTATATTAGCGACTGATTTCGAAAAAACCTTCGATCACGCGCATTCATGCCCAATCATTCGTGACCAATCGATCTTTCAGAGTTCGCCTAAACAACAACAGCTCCAACACCCACAGTCTCTACAACGGCATACCACAAGGCTCCCCCCTTTCAGTAGTTCTTTTCATTATCGCTTTTGCTAAACTAAATTGAATTCTAAGTGGACATAAGGACATTCAACTCTCAATATATGCAGATGACGCTATTCTTTTTACCAAATTAAAAAATGTAAATACTGTTAAAGTTAAATTTGTAGATATATTAAGTGAAATAGATTCCTGGGGAGCCCTTTCGGGTGCGTCCCTAGCCATTGAAAAATTAAAATTACTCCATACACCATACACCAATACCACAGATGTACTCTCTCCCATATTAACTTCAAAAAGAACATAATAGAAAAAATTAAAAGTTTAACAATTTTGGGCTTAACCTTCGATACCAAACTCTTTTTTGATCAACATTGTATTAAACTAAGAAAACAACTCGAGTCTAGATTTAACATTATAAAATTGTTGTAATCTAAATACCCTAGCATTCATATTAATACAATAATAGGAATTACTCGTGCCTTGGTGCTCTCCAAAATTCGTATGGTGTGCAAAATCTCATTTAACCAAGGCTCCATCCGATTGTGTAATCCGTCATACTATGAACGCTTTTCCTACCTCTCCTACCGCATGTATTTTGGGTCGGGCCGACCGAGCATACAGGCTCGGAGAGAAGAAAGGACCATGCAGCTCATTCGTAAAATGCATTTAACGCTTCGATCCCTACAGGAAAAATTCGGCACACAATCTTGGCTCTACTTCGATGGATCAAAAACCGACGATGCCACTACCTTTGCTGTTGTTGACAGTGCTGGCAAAATAATCTCTGGTGGAATGCTACTCCCATCCAACTTCATCTTTACTGCGATAGCCTTCGCCATATTACAAGACAGTCTTTGTGCCACCAAACACTCGGGACACTTTATAATCTGTACCGATAGTTTTTCCACCTTATCTTCTTTACGGAACTGGGGTCATACCGATCCCACAATCGTGGAGATAAGTATGGACGCTCAGCCACAACGGCATCCATGGAAACTAACAGGCAGATCAGGCCGCGGCTAACATCATCGTTTTTTTTTATCTTTTCCAACAGCAAGGTCTTAAGAAATCGAATCTGTCTTAATCTTAAGGACAAACAAATCAGAGAATTATATACTTACTTATATTTTCCTTTAACAATACCTATTATTACTTTTACTTATTTAGTTATATTAGTTTATTACAAATAAACGATATTTCTTGAAACTCAACCTCATGTTTATTTACTCTCTTCGACAGCTTTTAGCCTATGTGTTTATGTTTTGATTCGATACAATCTATATGATATTTAAAGCGCCCTCTGACTTGGCAGGTAATTTTGAATTTAAAACATTTATCTTCAACACTCTCCCTTGTGAGAATTCAAAAATAACAATTCAATTGACAACCCTGATAATTTTATGACTCTATATAAAATAAAGCAAAAATAAATTGTGTTTTTCTCCTTCAGAAGAGTCCAATCTTGTTGAAAAGAATCCGGAGACGAGTATTAGGATCGGCTTAGTCATCATATCTGAGAGTTGTTCCTCAGTAGAGATTTGTTCGATCCCAAATGCTCCCTCAGCAATTCATTCCCTGATGAAGAAATGCTTGTTGGCTATGTGCTTGGTCCTGCGATGGAATTTGAGGTTTTGGGCAAGTCTCATGGCAGCAGCATTATCGACCTGGAGAATCGGGGCTGGGTCCAATCTGTCGATTTCCTGAAACATCTTTTAAGCCAAATTATTTCTTTTGCAGCATCATTGGCTGCTACGATCTCAGCCTCTGTAGTAGAAATGGCCACCATAGCCTGCCTTTGACTTTTCCATGAAATCGCTCCTTAGGCAAACATGATGATGATCTCCCAGTCTTCGTGCAGCCACCAAAGTCAGCATCGCTTTAGCATTCGAGGATTCCGTTCTTCTATTTCTGATAGACTATCCCAACGTTGATTGTTTTGGAAATGTAACGGAAAACCCTCTTCACTTAAGCAATGTTTTCTTTTGCAGGATTTTCAAGCGTTCTTGAAAAAAATCCGTTGCTGAAAGCAAAGTCTGGCCTAGTTCCAAGCATGAGGTACATAAGAGCTCCGATGGTTTGGCGATAAGAGACCGAAGTCGTCTCTGATTCTTTCCCTGCTGTCGTAATTTCCAAATTCTTGAGACGTGGGGTTGAAACAGTTTTGCAATCCGAGAATCTGAATCGCTCCAAAATCCTTGTGCCATATCCTTGTTGACTAATTTTTAATCCATTTTCTTGTTTCTTGATTTCGAGTCCCAAGAAGCACTCAGCCTTGCTTGAGACATTTTTGAACTCTGATTTTAACTCGTCCAAAAATTCTTCCAAATCTTGCGTATCTGTTGCTGCGGCAAGTCCGTCATCTACGTAAACAATGAGTAGAATCTTTTTGTCATTTCTTTCCCTGATGTAGAGATATGGATCTGCCTCGCTGACTTTGAAATTGTGTTTCCGCAGGAAACCTCCGAAGCGTTCTTGCCAACATCTCGGCCCTTTCCTAAGCCCGTAGAGAGTCTTCTTCAATCTGCAAACAAGCCCCTGTCCTTGCTCCCTCAGGTTGTTGCATGTAAATCTCCTTGTCGTCCAATTCACCGTATAGAAAAGCTGTCTAGACGTCAAATTGGACCAAAAACATATCATTTTTGGCTGCATCGCTCAAAACAAAGTATCAGTAATACGAGAGTTAACGTTGGTTCTGCACAATTTCCTTGTTAAGCGTTCTGGTAGCTCGGCTTCGGACGTCCATCCTTCTTCCATTTTATGCAATTCCTAATCTAGTGTCCCTTTTTCTTGCAATAGCGGCAAGTATTGAATCTCCGACCAGATGCTCCTGAATCCTGACGATGCTCCTTTTGTGCTGTGGTAAAAAAAAGCCTCCTGGCTTTCCTTTTCATCATTTTCTTTTGATCCAAAATTTCTTTTAAACATGAAAATTTGATTAGTTAATTCGTCGAAAGTCTTTTCTTCTTTTTTCAAGAGCATCCAGCTTTGACGAAACGTTTCAAAGGTTTTTGGCAAAATATGTAGCGTTTTACAAACAAGTATAAAATCTGCCAGCTCAGATTCATTTTCAGCCTTCAAAGCTTGACTTAAATCATTCCATAGAATACGCAATTTTGCTATGTGGGTTGATACAGCGTTACCTGGATTCCAAGAGAAAGCGAAGAACTCGTTGCATATCCTGAATACCTAGTCCTTCGCTGTTGCTTCAAACTGATTTTTCAGAGCTTCCCACGTATCGTGTGCTGTCTCCTTGTCCATGATCTTCTGGTACACCGAGACCATGACCGCAGTGATAATCATGGATTTTGCATAGCTGTTGGCCTTACGAAAAAAGTCGCTCTTCTCCTTGTGCTTCTTCTTTTACTTTAAACTGAACAAAACGTTCCTGGGCCCATAACCTATTATAGCTTTTACTTATTTAGTTATTTAGGCCAGCAAATAAACGATATTTCTTGAAACTCAACCTCTTGTTTATTTCCTTTCTTCGACAGCTTTTAGGTTATGTGTTTATGTTTTGATTCGATACAATCGATATGATATTTAAAGCGCCCTCTGACTTGGCAGGTAATTTTGAATTTGAAACATTTATCTTCAACAATACCTTCACACAAATTTCTCTGCCTGCCTACCTTGGAAGCGGTCATGTTCAACATGCATCCGTCTTCGCATCGGACACACTCGTGCAGCATATGAAGATATTCTTACTGGAACACCACATCCCGTATGCCTTTACGGCGAACGCCTCGAAATTCACCATCTTCTAAATTCATGCCGTCTTCTGTAGAGCATCAGGGCCCTCATTTCCGGTCATAAAAAATCTTCTGATAATTTAAATATAATTTCATAGGAAAACATTATGAACCTTTACAAATTTTTTGTTAGAACCAACCTAAATATTTAAGAATTTTAATTTTATCATTTATTCTCGAGCCGTAAGTCCTAGCAGCTAGTACTCTTTAAGTAATCCTTTAGATTTAGTATTGTATACTAGATTTAATTTTGTTAAATAAATAAATCATCATATTGAAAGTATAGTTTTTGTAAAATAACCCCTATCTTATCTTCTTTCTACTTACAATTTACAAAGACGTCAAATCGCTTGCTAACTGATGGAGGTATTCCGTTAGATGCTATGCAGTTGTAACCACCCATATCGGTGCGATGAACGTTGGTCAATACAAGAGTTTCTCCTTCCACCGACTTTTGACCTGAAATGGTCACGATTAAACTTAAAAAACAAGTACACTTAGGCGTATTTAAAATATAAATGATTGCAAAAGTGGCTCGAACACAAATTTCAAAGTAAATAAGAATACAGCAGGTAAACGTAATTGAAAATGTGTGAACGAGGCGTTAGAATATAAAATAAAAACAACCGCTTTCAGTGAGTTCTGAATTAAACCTGTTATTAAAACCTTAAACCTTTATTTTTCTAAGTCCCTGCTTAGGAAACGACAATGAAAATCTTATTCTCATCTTATATATGGTCTACGCAGAGACCGAGTCTGCTTGCCTGCACGGGAGGGTTATCTTGCGTGATATTTTGGGTAGGCTCAAGTGGTCTGCACTCACAGATTACAAGTACTAACACTGCACCCTTGTTGGTTTCCAATAGCAGATCATAACTTATGGCTCTTAATCGATTTACATAAATTATTATTATACCCGTTACTCGTAGAGTAAAATGGTATATTAGATTCGTTGAAAAGTATGTAACAGGTAGAAAAAAGCGTTTCCGACCATATAAAGTATATATATTCTTGATCAGGATGAATAGCGAAGACGATTAAGCCATGTCTGTCTGTCTGTCCGTCTGTCCCTATGAACGCTGAGATTTCACGAACTAAAAGAGATACAAAGTTGAGATTAACCATAAAGATTTTTGAGGTCCCTACGCAGCGCAAGCTTATTACAGCATTCTGACACGCCCATTCTAATGACCACAAATCGCGAAAAACTAAAATCGGTCAAATCTCAGAAACATGGTCAAAGTCGGACCGTCGCCGTATGCAGACGTGTATTTTTATTGTGCTCCGGGAAAAAATAAAGTATTCAATAATATCCAAAAAAGTGCAGTGACTGGTTTCGTAAACCAAAACAACGCGAAAAGACGCTTTCAGCGATGAAAATCGCTAATGTTTATATTGATTAATTAATTAATTAATATAAAACAAAACTCTAATTCTAACAAACTCAACCTCGACTGCAATGAGTTTAAACGAAGTTCGCACACAACGTCAACGTGAGCAAGACGAGAGACGGCTCTCAGTACAAAGAAACAACGCTTACTTCTCTTTCAAAGCAACCGAAAGTAATGCAAGCTCTTCCCAAACACGGTCAATTACCCCAAACTTGACCGAATTCTTAAACGTAGAGAGCGAGAGAGCGCGTTCTTGCTCCCACTCGCTACAATCGATGTCTCTGCAGCCAAAGAGCAACTAGCACCGCAATTTCTTTGACAACGTCAACCATAATAACAACAACAACCACAACTGTACAACAGCGCGATTAACGACGTCATCAGCTAGCAGCGCAAACATTAATACTTCTGCCGCTGCGCTGCCCGAAAAAGAGAACAAAAACAAAGAAAATATTAAGCCGACTGTGCAGACTGGTATGGATCGCTACATCCAAATCAAAAGGAAGCTAAGCCCCCTAAACTCGCAACGCAAAATAACCCGTGGCAATGCTAACATAACTGCAATAGAAACGCCCTCTAACTCAAGCCGTTTTAAAATCTTGGCAGACTCTGAGGATGATGCCGAATCTACTGAAGTCGAAAAAAAGGAAGACTAAGCCCCCGCCAATTTACATACGAGAAAAAAGTTCCAATGTTCTTGTCAACAAAATAATAGAGCTTATTGGCAAGGACAATTTTCACATAATACCACTCGTAAAGGGCAACATCCAGGAAACAAAAGTTCAAACGAAGTCTAAAGATAATTACAGAGTATTATCAAAATATCTCACCGACAAAAAAAAGAACTTTTATACGTATCAGTTAAAAAGCAGCAAGGGCCTGCAAGTCGTACTTAAGGGCATAGAGTCCGAAGTATCGCCTGCAGAGATAACAAAGGCGCTACAAGAGAAGGGATTTAGCGCTAAGACAGTTTTCAATATCCTTAACAGGGATAGAAAGCCGCAGCCACTCTTTAAGGTTGAGCTGGAACCAGAAATTAAGCCCCTAAAGAAAAACGAAGTGCACCCTATATACAATCTTCAGTTCCTGGTGCACCGCAGAATTACGGTTGAGGAGCCGCACAAACGCAATGGCTCGGTACAACTGTAAACTGCGCCCAGTGTGTGTAGTTTGTGGTGAGCTTCATGACTCCGCACACTGTCCAGCGAGCAAAGATGACCACAACTCAAAAAAGTGCGGCAACTGCGGTGGAAATCACACTGCCAACTATAGAGGTTGCCCAGTTTATAAGGAGTTGAAAAGTCGAATCCACCAGAGGGGAATTACTGCCCGCACCCAAAATAAACAGTTGCTAGCCTCCAGGTCAAACCCAGAAGTCTTCTTCTCGACTGCAGCCAGATCCTCCCTAGGACCCATAAACTCTGCCAAAAATGTTATATACTCAAATGCTTTAAAATTAGGACTGTCTACCCCAGCCTCAAAAAGCTCATTGCCACAATCAGCATACCAAGAACCGAACACGGCCCAGCAGCATCAACCGCCAGAGCAGCCAAAAAGTACCTTTGAAGCTATGATATGCAGTCTACAACAAAGCCTTACGGAGTTTATATCGTTTATGCGTACAACAATGCAAGATCTGATGCGAAACCAAAATCTATTAATACAAATGCTGGTTTCACAACAATCCAAATAATGACTTCCCTACGAATATCTACGTGGAACGCTTACGGCGTTTCGCAGCATAAGCTCGAGTTAGCGCAATTCCTACTAGACAATCAAATCGACCTAATGCTGCTTTCAGAAACACATCTTACAAAGAGATACAATTTTCAACTACGAGGATATTCATTCTATGGAACAAACCTGGAACCTGGACTGGAATTTTAATCAGGAGCCGTATTTTTTTTTTTTTTTCGCGACTCCCGTTGCTTAACGTGCAACCCACCTCTCGCCCAACCGACCGAGGGGCGCTGCCGTCTATCGTACGGCTCGGAACACGGGGATAATTAATTAAATATGAGCTAAGTGGTTTAGTAAGACGATTTTTATGTTAGTAGGAGAAGTATTGGATATAACGTTGTAGAGGGTATTGTAAGTGGTTTAGTAAGACGATTTTTATGTTAGTAGGAGAAGTATTGGATATAACGTTGTAGAGGGTATTGTAACTGGAACATAATACCCTAAATGGTTCATGAAGGGCAAAGTTCGAGCTGCAATGACTCAAGGATAAGGGAATATAGTTTCTAGTGGGTCTAGCGGGCACATTGATGTTTAAGCGACCTATTAGGGCTTGACTATCAATGTCCCCACTAATAAGATTGATAAAAACAACGCCAAGCATTGTCCTACGGTTAGCAAGGGTAGGTAAGTTTATTAGTAATAGTCTGCTTTTATAGGAGGGAAGATGTAAGTTTGCATCCCAATTTTGGCCGCGAAGAGCAAATAAGAGAAAGCTTTTTTGAATTGATTCTATACGGTCTTGGTGGACCGGGGTTCCAGACGCAAGATCCATACTCTAAGATCGGACGAACGAGAGAGACAAATAAAGTTTTGGTTACGTAAGGGTCATTAAATTCTTTCGACCATCTTTTTATAAAACCTAACACACCTCTGTTTTGTTAACCATGGAAAAAATGTGGTCGGAAAATGTAAGTTTGGCATCCAATAGGACACCTAAGTCGTCTACTAGCTTAATTCTATCTAGGGTTACACCACAAAGTGTATAAGTGGATATTAACGGCTTAGAGCGACTGAAGGTCATTACCTTACAAAGATTTAATAAGTTTGCAGAACACCAAAATTGAAAGTTGTTAAGGTCAGATTGTAGTTTTCTCTGGTAGCACGCATCATTATATTGAATACAAAGTTTCACATCATCTGCGTACATTAAAATAAAAGAATTTGTTAAAGCGATTGGAAGGTCATTTATGAATAATGTGAAAAATAGCGGACCTAAATGGCTTCCCTGAGGGACACCGGATGAAGCATAAATCGGACCAGACAAGACATCTTTAAATAAAACACGTTGCGTTCTACCAGTCAGATAACTTACAACCCACTTAAGAAGATCGCATGGGAATCCGATTAAGTCAAGTTTATGAACTAAAAGTGAGTGATTTACAGAGTCAAATGCTTTACTAAAGTCAGTGTAGATGACATCTGTCTGAAGACTTTTTCGGAACCCAGTAATTACATAAGAGGTAAATTCAAGCAAGTTTGTAGTTGTAGACCGTCGAGCCATAAAACCATGTTGATATGGAGATATTATTGATCTACACTGGTGTTGCAAATGAGGCACAATAATTTTCTCAAAGAGTTTAGGAATTGCTGATAATTTAGAGATACCTCTATAATTACCAGCATCCGAAGTTTTCCCTTTCTTGTGTAAAGGAATGATGAAAGATTCCTTCCAAATAGGGGGAAACGTAGACGTTTCAAGCGAGAGGTTAAACAATTTGAGAAGAGGATTGCAAATGGAAGACGCGCAGTACCTAAGCAGTATTAAGCACCAATATCATACGAAATTTGCTTAAAACTACCTACAGGCCACATCCATAAATATACACCTAAATACTGGCAAGCAATTAATGCTAGCTGCCGTATACTGCCCCCCACGCTTCACAATAGCCGAAGATGAGTTTATGCTATTTTTCAACTCACTCGGAGACCACTTCATAGCAGCAGGAGACTACAATGCCAAGCACACACACTGGGGATCTCGTCTCGTGACTCCAAAAGGAAAGCAGCTCTATAATGCAATTATCAAAGCCAAGAACAAGCTCGACTATGTTTCTTCTGGCACACCAACATACTGGCCGGCAGACCCAAAGAAACATCCGGATTTAATAGAATTTGCGATTACCAAAAACATTCCTAAAAACATGATAAGCGCCGAATGCCTTTCGGATCTTTCATCTGATCACTCGCCTGTCCTCTTAACTCTACTCCGACATCCAGGAACATGGGATCAACCATTAAAACTGACCTCACATAAAACCAATTGGGTTAAGTACAGGAAGTATATTAGCTCACACATTGAGCTAAGTCCTCACCTCAGCGATGAAGCCAACGTAGACAGTTTTGTTAATTCACTGGATACTGTTCTCGTCTCTGCATCTCGAGTTTCAACACCTCATACTATAAACACACAATGCAATCAAAAGAAGTTAAATCTACAAATCGAACAGCTCGTCCTCGAAAAGCGACGCTTAAGTCGAGCTTGGAAATTTCACAGATCGCCATCTGCTAAGCAAAGCTTAAAACATGTAGCAAGTTGACGTGAGACTTGCTCAAGCTCTACAGCAAGAAGAAACATTTGTCCACCGCCGCTACATTGAGAAATTGTCAACTAATAGTACAAAACACTCACTATGGAGAGCTCACCCAACTCTGAGCTCACCGAAAGAAACCGTGATGCCTATTAGAAATTTCACGGGCGGCTGGGTGCGCAGTGACGCAGCACGTTTGCCAACCACCTTAAAAATGTTTTCCAACCAAATCCTGCCACTAATGCGTTTACTTTGCCGACTCTATCATATGAGCCCCAGTCTCAACATATGCCAATTGAGTTTCGCCCAAACGAAATCGTAAACATCATCAAAAGACAACTGAATCCGAAAAACTCCCCGGGCTGCGACCTCATAACTCCCAAAATGATCATTTTGCTCCCATACTGCGTTGTTTGCACTCTCACCCAGCTCTTTAATGCCATCGCAAAACTTGGCCACTTCCCAATGAAATGGAAAAAGTCAATTATAATAATGATAGCCAACTCGGGGAAAGACCACACTATCCCCACGTCATATAGACCTATAAGCCGAGTAGGCTTGCTCTTGCCTATCCAAACTCTTTGAAAAATGCCTAATGACTCGGATAAACACATACCTGAGAATCCAGGAAGGAATCCCGTCACACCAATTTGGGTTTCGTGAAAAACATGGAACAATTGAGCAGGTCAACCGGATAACATCAGAAATTCGAAACGCTTTCGAAAAACGATAGTTCTGTACTGCCATATTTTTATATGTCTCTCAAGCATTTGATAGAGTCTGGCTAGAAGGTCTAATGCACAAGATCAAGACAATGCTCCCTTACAGCACCCGCAAGATTTTAGAGTCTTACCTTCACGGCAGAAAATTCGTTGTGAGGTGCAACACTGCTATATATGATGATTAAACTGTTGGAGCTGGAGATCCTCAAGGTAGCGTGCTAGGGCCAACACTATATGTCCTCTACATAGCAGACATCCCGACAAGCACACGTCTAACAACATCTACGTTTGCCGATGACACAGCTATTCTTAGCCGTTCTAAATGCCCGATTCAAGCAACTGCGCAGCTATCTCGTCATATGGTCGATGTTGAAAAATGGCTATCAGATTGGCGAATTAAAGTGAACGATTTAAAATGCAAACACGTTACGTTCACTCTGAACAGGCAAAACTGCCCGCCCATTATGTTAAACAACACTCTACTCCCACAAGCAAACGAAGTAACTTACCTAGGAGTACATCTCGACAGAAGACTCACATGGCACCGGCACATTGAAGCCAAAAGAACACACCTAAAGCTAAAAGCCAGCAGCCTTCATTGGCTTATCAACGCCCGATCACCTCTTAGCCTTGAATATAAAATCATGCTGTACAACTCGGTACAAAAACCTATATGGATGTACGTCTCCCAGTTATGGGGGAACGCCAGCAATAGGAACATTGACATTGTTCAGAGAGTTCAGTCGAAGATCCTGAGAACAATCACCGGGGCACCGTGGTACGTTCGCAACGAAAACTTAAACATTCAACCAGTCAAAGAAGTGATCGCAGAACAAAAGGTAAAGTACTTCACCAAGCTATCGGTACACCCTAACCACCTGGCGAGAGGTCTAACAAGGTTGAGCAACCAATCACGCCTTCGTCGCAATGACCTACCCACCCAGCGACCGACCTGAGGGACGCGCAACCAGAATGCAGTCTTAGTAAACTGTTAGTTAAATTTTAATGTTAAGATTCGTCAACTTATTGTTAGTCTCAAAATTAAGAGTAGATTCAATAAATAAAAGCAAAGCTATAATAAACAAAAAAAAAAATCTCAGAAACTATTAGAGCTAGAAAATTGAAATTCAGAATTTATAATGGTACTATTATCCGGCCACACCCTCCCATAAGCCCATAAGGCTCAAAAGACGGTTTTCGCATTTTCTAGAAAAGCTGATATCTCGGTAACTATAAGTGATAGAAAGTCGGATTAAGTCGGATTTTCCCATCTAGCCATGCCCACCCTAACGCCCACAAAACCCGGAAAACCAAAAAAGCAAAAATCGGGACGTATAAGAGCTAAAAAGTTAGGCTTTAACACACGTATTTTAGAGATGCCACTGCAACTTGTCACGAGTTTTCATCTGACCACTCCCACTCTAACGCCCACAAACCTCAAAAAATGTGGTGTCTAAAATATTATTATGAATGCCTTCGTTTGACCTTGTATATCTTATTTCTGTTAATATCTATCGATTTACCAAAGGTTTTTTAAATCGGAACATATTTTCTCTATCCATGAAGAAATTTAGGTCATAACGACTCACATGGTTTGTGACGTCACTATCAATTACTCAACATGCTTCTTTTGACAATAGGTGCCAGCTTGTGAATTTCCACTAGCAAAATTAATATTTTAAAATTGTGTAAAACAGTAACGGGTATCTTATAGTCACCGCACACGACTATAGCGCTTCCTCTTGTTTTTTATATTATTTCTGTACAATTGTTTCTTAAATTAACATATCTTCTTCAATTTATTATTTTTCAAACATTTAATATATAGTTATGAAAATCTAATTCATGTAACTTTAATTATCCGTCTTTAGATCTTTAATTTTGTTTAACAGGTTTTTAATATCTGATGTGTGGTTAACTAAAGGTGTACCTAACGGATTCCAAATAACTTTTGGTATCTCGCTCATCTCTTCTATGTATGACAACGGCAGTGTCCCTTGATCTTCTAACTGAATACTGTGATGAGCTACCAAGATATCATTATCTCTTCGAGCAATCAACAATAAGATCTAATTATTAAAATCTCTTGTTCCGGTAAATCAATTATCTCTTACTTTGAGTTGCTGCATTGAACTCGAGCCTTTGTATTAACCTGAACCTTAAACTACCAACTACTACTTCGGTCTTATTAAACACAATATGACTTATCGTCAGTGATCGGATTATTAAAATTGTACATTAAATAGTCCGATTCGAGATTAGCTATTATCATGCGATCATCAATTTTAATTGGTACTGGTAGAATTCTAAAAAGTACTGAAGCATGCCTTCCGAACAGGGTTTTTTTTGCACTGATAATTAACTTCCTATCAACAAACAGTCCTATAGCTGTTAGCAATACTGGCAAAATGTCCTTTATTTTAGCTTTTTCAATTTTTAATTGTCTGGGTTTCAGCATGTTAGTATTTAGTCGACCATGATTGATGTCAATTAATAGGCTTATGATCCCGGATTGTATTTTTTTGCAATCATCTATTATATTGGCTAACTGTTTTCGGTAGTCATTGAAAATATTGATAGATTCTTTGTACACATAATATGATTCTTTTAACACCGCACTCATATTTTCAATTCTGGTATTCATGCCTTTAAAGTTTTTAGCTGTAGAATCGACTAAGGATGTTTGCTTCTTGATCAATTCGTTCAGACTTTGCTGTTTGCCAACTAAATTTCTCATGTTTTTTTCCATTTGTACTCTATCATCTTCGCCCATTATTTCAAATAATATATGATATAGTGATCCCATAAATCCAAAAGGAGATCGTCTATTTCTTGTTTTACTTCTTCCAAGTCCGAGATCTTCCTTTCTGTATTATCCAATACTAAAAGGCACCGAGCTTCGAAACCACGAAGTTTTTCGCCAACCACTCTCATCTTTGGTACTAATTTCTTACCTTTATTCAACATTTCCAAATAGGTATCCATATTATTGTATATTACTAAATTCCAAGAAGAAGCTACGATTTCCACTTCGCCCATTGGGTCAAGATAAATTGCTGACGTTTCGTTTATTTTTTCTATCGCATATTTTGGCTGATCAACTTTAATTCTTTTTTTGCCTTTTCGGTTTTTTCTCCTCAGGTTTGACTCAACCTTTTCAACTGCCTTTATTCCTTCTAAGAGACCATCTTCAGTTTTAAGCTCTACCACTCTGACTATTTCGTCTTTGCCTATATGGCCTTTTTCTACTTTTCCCATTGGCCACCTGGCTGGATGACTGTTTTCATCTTTCTATATTTGTCCTTCCTCAATATTTGGACTTTCCCTTTTCCATTTGTTCCTTTGTTGCAGATTATGTAAATACTCTTCTTTATATTAAACCCAGAAATCTCTTTTCATTTTTTGGATTAGTTTCCACCGATCTAATACTTCATGTTGTTCTATATCGTTTTCTATGGTATACAATGGTCTTGAACTGAAACATCCTTCTATTTGACATATGATCGTTGACATCTCTTCGTATGTCAGACTATTTTCCAAGATAATCCTTTTCAAATGATGTATCATGTGTTCAACTCCAGCTTCCCAAATACCTCCAAAGTGAGGTCCTGCCGGGGGGATAAAATGCCAATTTATTCTATCTTTTTCCAGCTGCGCTGCAACCATCGTGTTTTCCTTGATTGCCTTAACTAGCTTTTGGTCTAACTTTCATGTATTGGTAGTTTTTACAGAAGCGGCAAAAACTACTCCTAATTTTGTCGTCAGGCTTGAATCTCTAATTACAGCCCGGTGCGGTAAAACAATACTTACCTTCGGTCTGCACTTCGAAGATATGTCCTATATCCATATATTCATTCATGAATTTAGTATAGTCTAACCTTAGATTTTAATTTCTGTTTCTGAGCTATTGCTTGTTTCTTTGAATCCCCTAAGGTGACATCATCTTTAAATGGAATCGACACAATGTATCGTCTTTGGTGGTAGTTCTTGTGAACTTATTTTCACATATCTCAGATTCGAAATCATTTTTGTCTTCTTCCTCTACTTCCCAATATCGATCCATATCTTTTAGCTCGATAGTGGTTGCTACTATTGTCTATTCTCCTTTGGATTTTCAGCATCCAGAAACGATCCACCCGAATAGTTGTTTTGACCAAGTAGCCCGTTTATTTTTACCACTAAATTCTTTAGAATGTGAGAGTATAAATCGGCTCCTATAATGATATTAATAAGGCTTGGTTTATTGAAATCAGGGTCAGCTAAATTGTAGTACCTTTATTTTTCTTTGTCAACATCAATTGTGTAGATTGGAAAAGCTTTCATTAGCTTTATGAGTACTAATGCTTCAATTCTTATAGATTTTTGAGAATTGCTACTTTTAAATGAGAGATTAATTTTGTGTTTTGATATGCACTTACCCGTGGAGGATCCTCCACTAATCTCTGTTCGAGATTTAATTTTCGGTAATTTTAGAATTTGTACACATTCTTTTGATATTATTGTGCTTTGTGACCTACTGTCAATCAAAACTCTAACATTTTCGAATTTTCCTTGCAAGGATTTAATTTATATATTTTAGCCATAGCCAATAAGGCTTGAACCGACGGCTTGAGTGTATTAACTTTTTTCTTCAACAGTTGAATTTCTTTTGTTTTTTAACAAGTCTTATATACTACTGAAGAGCCTCTTTGTTGAATTTTTTAGTTATTATATGTGCAAAGATTATATCAACATCATCAGAAATTTGGGACTTTAATTTTGTCATGTGAATTAACTCGTTTATAGTGGCAATAAACATTTTTAACTGTTTTTCTGAGTCAACATTTAAATTGTGAAGCTCAAGAAAACGATTACACTATTCGAAAAATATTTTCCGTTTATTTTCGTACCGCTTGGTTAATAGTTCCCAAGCAGCTTCATAATTTTCCCCTGATCCCAAAAATAAGTGAGAAACCGCATACCTGGCTTCTCCCTTAAGTGAGATCTTAAGGTAAATAAATTGTAAGGACGGACTCAAGTCTTCCCTTAAATGAGAATTAACTCATAAAATAGGTCCCAATCTTTGGAATCTCTAAAATATGTGGGTACCTGAATTTTTGGTAACGTTGGTAATTCATCAGTTTTATGATTTATACCATCTACCTTAATTGGCACAGTGACATCAGTCATTTCAACTTATTTTAGACCAATTAGTTTTTTCAATAAATCAATTATCTCAACTCTAATATCAAAGGATTTCCATTTATCCTCTTTGATATCTTCTATGGTTTCTTTTAAATTTATATTCAGTTTCTCTATCACTGTTTCTAACCTGTTACTACTAACTTTATGATCGATATCAATTTTGTCTCCCTTTTGCAGGGGTTCTTCAATTTTAGTTTTAATTTTTTTAAACGACAACGTCATGGCTTCAAAATGCTTCTTTTTCAAATAGTCGTGATCGACTACTCCAATTCTTAATAATGCCGAATGATTTTTTAAACATTCGGACTTTAAATCTTCGAAATGCTCAATATAATTTAAGCTTAGGCTTCTTCTGTGTGGCTTCGGTTATTTCTACCTGACTTTTTATAAGGGCAATTGTCTCAGCAGACATCATCTTTATTATTTTTAACGTAAATACAATAAGCAAAAAAATATTTTTTAAATTTGACTTAGCTGCTGCTTCTGTTTTCGCCGCTGTCCGCTGTGGTTGCAGTAGCTTGCTTGGTATCGCTGCTGCTGTCGTTGTTGTTGTAGATGGTTTCTAGTTGTTGATGTAGCCTGTTTGTTGTTGTTGCTGTAGCCTGATTGTTTTTACCGCTGCTGTAGTTGTTGTGACTTTTTATAGCGCGTGAATATTTTGTCGTAGATTTCTTGACTATCAAAGTATATATATATTTTTTTTTTAAACTGTTAGTTGTCACTATTAAATTTTTGTGGGGTAGATGTTTTTTTTTAACTTTGGTTGTTACTATTTTGATATTTAGGCCTCGAATACGCCAGATTTTACAAATCACTTTTTCGATGTTTTTTTAAGGTCTCGAAAACGCCAAAATATATTCGCTCGTTGTGAGTTTTTTTTAACTTTTGTTGATTTTTGTGACCACAATTTGCTTTTTCACAACTTTTTTTTTTAAATTTTGTATGTTTTTTACAAAAAATTATGTGTCAATAATTGTTAAAAAAATTTTAAACAATAAAGACTCTTTCGATGTCTCTTTGCTTTTAAATATATACTCTGCCTCTTACCACTGGGGGAAAACTGCAGAGTTGTCGAAGGACCAAAATGATGGGGGTGTTAGAATATAAAATATATAAACAATCGCTTTCATTGAGTTCTGAATTGAAACTGTTCTTTATTTTTCTATGTCCCTGCTTAGGAAACTTCAATGAATATCTTATTCTCATCTAATATATGGTCTACGCAGAGACCGCGTCTGCTTGCCTGCACGGGAGGGTTATCGTTTGACCCCTGTGTCGGCACTCTTGGTGCAGCGTGATATTTTGAGTAGCCTCAAGTGGCCTTGATTACAAATGCTAACACTGCACCCTTGTTGGTTAATCGATTTACATTGTGACACTAGAAACTTGACGAGTACTGAGCTCATAAATTCTTATTTTTTATTAGTGTTCATCTGAACAATTAGATTTTAGATTTAAATTAATTTATAAGGCATTCTTTAGCATTTAATGAACTTAATACATTTTCAATTCATTATAAATGTCAGAAAACTTCACACTGCAACACATAAAGTTCTAAGAACTTTCCGCTATTCCCTTTTGAAGCGGCCACCTGCATCCTTCTATCTCACTCACACCAGCGCACAGACCAACGTTGACGACAGAAACTGTCGCATCGATTTGGAGAGCGAAGAAACAGCACGAAAGCACACAAAAATAAATGGGAAGCGGGGACAAATCAAAGCTACATTTCGTTATAATTTGAATTTTCTAAGTAATCCACGACACGGCCATCCTGACGTTCACATGTCCTCGTAAAAACTAGAAAATTCCACCAAATATCATCTCCCAATAATAAATAGATCTCGATATATTACGGTTAAATCAGAATTAATTATATTCTTATAATTGATGTATTAACAACAAATCGAATCTAGAATCTTATTCACATAAACTCAAAAAGCATTCAAAATTCTGAATACTTTAATGAACTAGAACCTAAACTTCTCCATTCTTAATCAGTGTACAATATTTTTATAATATAAAGCCATGAGATCCGGATTACCATCAGTTCAAACAATATCAATTTAATTTTCATTACATCAACAATCTTTGTTTTTCGCAAACAATTTTCATTTCCAGCTTATGAAACTCAACGTTCTCTTATAGTCTTACCTCGTCCGACCGGCCAGCATATAGCACACAGTTGACTCGAGCTTAAACTTATCAAATAAATTCAAACCGGCCAATTCGTATCACACAGTTTTCCCAATTTCAGCTGAATAAACATACCAATTCCTTTCTTTCTGGTCTCGATCAACCGGCCAAAACATAGCACACAGTTGTCCAAAGCTTATAACGATCAAACAGACCCAGATCACCGATCCTCCCGAAGACCACGTCTAGACCATAGCGCAACCCTCACCGGCGCGATCATCAGCATCATTTTCAATAACTTCATCATCATATTCTGTGGTAATCCCCTTCTCAGGCATACTTCTTAAAAACTCGTAAGAATATTTATTAGTTCGGTTGCCTTTTAACGCTTTTAGTTTATATCGGTGTCTTGGTAATATCTCAGTAACTAAGAATGGACCCTTAAATTTGGGGACTAACTCTGTCTTATGTCGCTCCTCATATTTGAGTATATATGAGCATATATGGCAATTATATATTTCTAATGAGATCTACATCAACAACTTATTCGTTTTCAGTAACAGGTACAAGACCAAATGGTGTATCTTCTTTTCCAATAAGCAACTTTAACGGACTAACCTTTGTTACTCTGTTGGGCGTGCAATTAAGAGCCAGTTGGATTTCATACAAAGCGTCCTGCCAAGATCCCTTTCCTGTCTCATTACCCGCTCGACTTGGCCATTGGCCCGATTAAATGCAAACATATCTTCTCTGCAGAACAAAAGTCACGAAACACCTTACTGGCACAGCTACGACATTGATCAGCGATCCAACGGGAAGGAACACCAAAAACGGATATTAAAGACCTCACTGACTTGGTACAGCTTTCAGAGTCTTGTCTAGTGGTATGGAACAAATAGAAGAATAGTAATATAAATATGGACTGCATGAAACAGGACGTCTATATCCATTCTGTCACCTGGCCTGTACTCAATATCGAATTTAAAAACCACCACCATTAAACTCTTGGAGTTAGTTCAGGTTTAGTTTTAGAAGCTCTGAGCGAGTTGGAATCCTTATAAACTGTAAAGTGAAGACCACGCAGGTAATGGCGGAAGTACTTTATAGAAATGTATACTGCAAGCGTTTCCAATTCATATGAGTGGTAACGGGATTCGGCAGGCGAAGTCTTTTTGCTAAAATACTCGATCACTCGAGGTTTGTTCTCAACCCTATGCAACAAAATTGCCCCATAACCGTCAGCACTTGCGTCAGTATGAAGCTCAATCGGAAGAAGTGAGTCGAATATAGTGAGTACGGGTAACTTTGTCAAGATGGAAATTACTTTTTGCCGTATTTGCTAATACTTTGGGTTCCACTTAAACGATATGTTCTTGGAAGTTAATGCATACAGAGGCCTTAACAGCTGTGAGAACTGAGGAACAAATTGCCTAAGATAGGAAACAAGACCAATGAACTGTCTCAGCTGTGTTACGGACTGTGGGGGTGGCAGATCTGTCAAAGCTTTTATTTTCCTTGGATTGGTTCTTATTTCACCTGCTTTAAATTCAAACACCAAATATTCAACACAAGATTTAAGAAAAGAGCATTTTGTGATGTTAAAAAAAACCGGCCTTAGTGGGGGTTTGAAAAACTACTTCAAGTCTTTCGAAAGCTTTATCTTGAGGTTGCGTTTTAATCCAGAGATAAATACGCGAAGGGCATCATCCCGGAATTTTTCGCACAAAACCTGCGCAGCCGAGGCTTCATATGACATGGTCGCCTTGTTGGTGAGGAGGGTGAGTTTCCTTTCAACCTCGTCATAATACTGTAGAAGCGAGAGATTTCCCTGTCTGAGGGTGCCCATCTCCTGCTCTATGACATGCATTGTCCGCTTGTCGCTATAAGTAAAGTCGAGCCGATTTATGATCGCGTCGAAATTAAGTACTGTGCCAAATGAGGATAGTACCGCATCGGCTGGGCCCCTTATTTTGCTCCTAATTATAATAACTGCCTGATAGTGGCGTGAACTACCTACAAAATTCTTAAAAATATAGTATGCGCCTACTGCCGCCTGTCGCCAGGAGATGTATGTTTCCTGGGCACCCGAAAATTCGGGCAGGCATTTGACGGCGTCTAGTGGTTCATTACAAACGACGGTGTTATTAATATCTATGGGTGTGTAAACCTTAATCTGAGGAGCTACTGTTGGGGCGGGTGCGACCTGTATTGCCGCCACTTGGTTGGCCAACTGTTGAATAGTCTGGCGCAACTCATTTTCCCTGCGCTGGCTGTCAATGGCCGCTTCTTGTAGGGCATGATTGACGGCAGCCTCCACTACCGCTTTTATTTGGTCTGGGTTGAATGCCATGCTTCTGGCCGAGGGAGTGCCGACGTTTACACTTTTCGGTGTAGAAGTTCTTGCCGGCCCTTCGGTTTCAGATTCAGAGTCGCTGGGGATCTGCTTGTTGTTCCTGTATTGTTGGAATGGGTTGCTCATATAGAGCTGAGCAAGCTAACTTGGCCCAGCGATTTAATGCATGCTCAAGCGGACTTGTCCGTGGGCATGGCGGGGGGTCCGCGGGGGCTGAGATGCCGCTTGGTAACGATGGCCGAGGGCTCGTTGAAAAATTGAACCGATGTCTTGCTGAGCAATGACAAGGGGAAGGGGGTTGCGGGGACTGGGTCTCTGCTATGGCACTCAGAAATATAAACAACAGAAATCGTCACAGCAAAGAATCGTGGTGACTATGTTGCCGTTCCGAAAGACAAAAACAGGCGAGTTAACAAAATCGGAATACAAACGTCGCGGTGTCGAGTTCGAGTGTCGTAGTGGGGTGGGTAAGCGATGGAAACGAAAACAAACCCAAGATTGTTGCGAAGCTAACACAAAGAATTTAGGCGTAAGCAAAAGACGACTACATATAAAGGGTAAATTAAATGTACAATTAATAAATTTATATTCCAGCGGCGCCTTTGCGTCTAGGCTGGCTATTAAATATGTGGTCTGGTAGTTATATTGGTGCTAATATTCGGCACCAAGATATTTATTGAAAGATTTAAAAAATGCAAACAATGAAAAACATAAATAATATCACTTGTGATTACACCAATAAAATTGTCAAACAATTAGTGAGTACGTTTATTTATAAAAATGTTAGCACGAAACTTCAATATAGAGCTGCAGAAAATATAGCGTATTGAAATATTTTACTAATGCAGATGCCGGAAAATTTTTGGAACAGAAGTGCTCACTTACATGATTTCCCCGACTTAGATGGGTAATTTTAACGTGGGCTAGCAGACTTCTTTCACTTGTTGAGTGTTACGTAGGGAAGAACTACCTCCGTTATCGTTGGCCCTTAAGGCACAACAACCAATAATAATAAAAGTAATTTTCTGTGTATCGGCGGTGCCGGAATTCATATACGAGAGCGATGGCTCTGTCTTTATTGAAACTTTGAAATGAACTGAACTTAAAGCTAACATAAAAAGGGAATCATAGCGGCCACTCCAATGGGTAGTGCTTGCCGGCTATGCACGGGCTTCCGGCCAGACGCTGTGTCAGCAATTTGGCCGGAGCGAACTCTCGGACAGTCGGTCATTGCCGTCGCCCGGTTGACTTAGTTAACTTATATATGTATTACTCTCAGAGTAAAAGGGTATATTATATTCGTTGAAAAGTATGTATCAGGTAAAAAAATTCTTGATCAGTATCAATAATGAGGTCGATTAAGCCATATCCGTCTGTCAGTCCGTCCGTCTGTCCGTATGAACGCTGAGAACTCCGGAACTATAGGCACTTCGCAGGCTTCTCTTTTCTAGGACTAGCCATTAAATTTGCAGTGGTCAGTGCGTCGATTGCGGAGAGGGGGGAAGGGCATTGTGAGCTCTAAGACTGAGTATCAGCAACGCTGCTTGGGTTGGTTAGGAGTCGGCGCGACAGAGAGCGGAAGTCTTCGGTCGCGGTCAAAGACATTGCACTACTTATTGACTCCGGAGACATAAGAAAAGTACGCGTTGTTCCGCTGTTCAGTTGGCCGCTGGCTGCGGCCGCTGATGTTTTGCGCTCCTGCGCCTTCTGGCCGCTGGCTGCGGTCACCGTACTTGGCGCTCCTTGCACCTCCTAACCGCTGGCTGCGGTCTCCCTGTCGCATGGCCTACTAGATTAACATTTTTATAGCGAATGAGGCCTATTAGACTAGAATTTCTTAAAGCAAGTGAAACGAGGCCTACTTTATTTTGATTTGGTTTTTGGCATTTTTTAATTTTTTAATAAGAACGTTTCTCATTTAAGAAGAAATCAAAAGGAGTTAGTATTGAGTGAAAAGCATGGCAGAGCTAGCAATAGATGGCCTGAATATCTCGTCAGAGAGATGGCAAATGATAAACATGAATTGATTGGTAAGGTGTAAAGTTAAAAACTAACCTTTAGGAATTAAATCTATTGCGCAAATAAGACGAGCAGGACTTGCTGTGCAATGAACTTAATAAATAAACAGGGAAACAAAAAGACTACTTGGCTTAGATTGGACTATTGGCTTTGCTACAGAATCACAACTCTATTCAATATCAAACCCTTCACAACTCTTTAGAAGCGAACTGACGTGTTTTTCTACTCTCGTTTATCTCTGCTAGAGGCGATTCCGGCTTACATTACTGCTGTGAAAGTTGTCGGGGGACTCAAAGGGAAATGAGATCATTTTTATGACAGACAAAAATTGTTTTCGTGAGGTACTCGGCGTTTTTTTCGTAAAGCCAGCGATTTGCTCACGGTTCTGGACACCTAATTTAATAAAGTCCAATTCAAATGAGTCTCCAAAGCGTAAAAAATCAAACTCATGTGTGCCGCAGATCACTAGTTTCATTCTCCCTCTCACTTCTTACAGAAGTGTCGCTGCAGCTGTTTGGAACGCATATTACCATCACTCCGGCGAGTACGAAAAGTTCGGGATCCGAATTTTCTGGATATGATGGTATAATATCGTTAGATAGTCTGTCGGCTTCAAGCTTATTGGCTCCTATAGGGCCAATTTTCATTAACATCAGCCCGCCCGATACACTGCTGGGGAATTTCGTGCCCGGACTACCGGCTTGCACTGCCTCCTACATTGTCTTCTGAGAGTTATTCTTTTGGATCCCAAATAATTGTTTTTACCGACTAATGGCTGGTATCGGAAATTTTTAGCTTTGAAATTTTTCCAAGTAGGTATGTAACATATAGGCTTGATCGATCACTCGGATCCGGGGGTGGAGTGTTAATTTCTGTAGACTCTAAACTCGTATTTGAGGAGATTAATCTGCAACTCGGTGATATCGAATTCATTTGTGTTAAACTTTTGCTTCCTGGTAGGTTTTTATTACATATTGTCCGTTTTTACGCTATTATTAGATATGGATCAACTAGTGGCTCTGGGTGATTCTAATATACCACAAATAAACTGGTCAACAAACGAAAATAGTTTAGCTTTAACACCCTCCCGACGTCTGGATTTTATTGCAGGTATGTTAGACATGACCCTAGAACAAATTAACCTTGTTAAAACATCCTTGGGTCAGTTACTCGATCTATGCTTTATCTCAGATTCGGACTCCGTATCTATATCTAGGGTTCCACGCCCTGAAGATCTTTAGCTTTATCTTTATGATTAGCATCCTTACAGATGATTCCCAAAGATCTCCTCATACGAGGTTGCCATCTGTAAGGATGCGGTCCCCGTGGCTGGAAACATCGCGAGGATTGTCTGGGCGGCGACTCGCACGGCTGCACGCTGACCGGGCCGAGGTGGTGGCCCCTGAGGACGCCACCAAATGCTGCAGGAGCTGCTGCAGTGCCCCGTTGCCCGTGGGCGTGCGCGCTCCTGAACGTGCAGTCTGCTCGTTTGCCGGTGTGTCCGTACTGGTTGTGGTGGTAGGGTCGAGGTTGTTGCAGGTCACCGAGGCAGCGGAGCGGTGGCCTGCGCCACCATGTCGGCGGCGGTGGTGGCCCCGGGTGATGCTAATCGACCCGTTGGCCGCCACCCAGCAGCGTGCAGCTGTGCGATCCGCCGTCCAGACAATCCTCGCGATGTTCCCAGCCACGGGAGCCGCATACCTAACGCCTTAGCTATGTACGTACAAGTGGCCTTCGTGGGTCTTAACTAACGTAAATCTACGTGCCCTCCGTGGGTCTTAACTACTCCTTCAGCTAACCTAAATCCTAACTTACACACTACTCTTACCTATATATACAATTGCCGCATGAGGGATACCTCACAATGTAGTGATACTGAAGTTCGAATTTTTAGTAAAGTTCCCAAATTCAGTTATAGCGATGACTTCTGTATTATCTTTGTAAATTTTTATGGGTTGACTGCCTTATTCTTTAAATGAATCCTATAATAAATTTCTAGTAAATAAGATAGCAGTGTATTCAACAAAAGTTAAACATTTTACAATTGAATTTTGTTTTCTTGACTTCCAGAAGATTGGGTTTCCGTGCAACCTTATAACAAAACCCGTCGTTGATTTTCTATCAACACAATCTCCTGCGAAATCCGAATCTACCATCCATTCTAGTTTTAAGTCTTTTGTCCTATATAAATATTTCAGTACTCTCAAAGCATATTTAAAATGAGTTTCGTTATAGCAGTTTTGGAATCTGCTGAGATAATTCACACTATAGGTTATGTCCGGTCTTGTGCCTGTACTTATGTATAGTAATTCTCCTATTAAATTTCTATATTTAATTTGTTCGGTTAATTCAGATGCTTGTTCTAACTTTAAATTTTTTTCCATGGGTGTATTTTTGTATTTTTCCGCTAAAGACTCTATATATTTCGTCTGACATAATGTAATTTTAGTTCCTTCATTATTATAGCCTACATCTATGCCAATATAGCTTGTAATTTTTCCTAAATCTTTTATAGAAAAACTTTCTTTAAATTAACTTTACTTAACTTTTATTTTACTTCACACATTTGGTAAATTTGTTTTCTACGAAGTAAATATAATCTTTGAAACAATTTACCGTGTCTGATTTATTATTGATTCAATATAGCCTAGTGCACTTACTATAATAATCTACGAATGAAGAAGAAAATATTTTTTCCGCCATAGCCTGTAGTATGCCGTCCGTTTAAGTCTGTATCAATTGTTTCGAGAATTGGACATTTAGATTGTAAGCAGCTGGCACACTTCAACTCAGTTTTTTTTAGCTTATCTGGCAAACCTTCTAATAATTTTTCCGAAAATAATTTATCTAAATATTTAAAGTTTATGTGGCCAAGTGCCCTATGCCATTATTCTTTATTTGTTAGTTTTAACACATTTGTATAGACTTCTTTAATACTATCAGTCTCTTTTGCAATACCTTTTATCACATACAATTGGTTTACCTTATTAGCTACGACTACTAATTTATTTTATTATATTGTTTATAATATATTGTTATATTGTTTTTCGTTATTCTTGATACGCTTTATAAATTCTCCTGACTTTCATTTACATAGTAAACATTTTTTAACTCTACAGTTTTATTTTTATAATAGGCTTTAAAAGTAAGTTTGATATTTATTACCAATTTCGGTCCGTACAGCCGCTGTCCAAGATCCAATTTAGTTCACAACCATTTTCGCTGGAGTCCTTGAAATCACATCCACTTGGTCCATTAGCTGTAGGATGATGTAACTCGACAGGCCATGCTGCGCTCGATTCGTTGCCTGAAATGTCGTTCACGAATCTTCGGTGAGATCCCCTCCATCTGCTGTAGCCTCGTGATCTGCCATGAAAATTGCATCGTTTTCCTCTTCCCAGGTAAATGAATGATGAAATCTTCTGTTTTGCCCAGTTTTAATAGCATTTTGGCTTGCTTGATTTCCTCGATTTAAATAGCAGTTTTTTTCTGGTGTCCATATTTGCCACAACTGAAACAAACTCCTTTAGCATTTCAATGTACTCACGCTTGATCTTTTAGACGTCTCGCTCTCAAGATCATCATCCTCGCTTTTAAGTCCCTCTTAGTCCAGTCCGCTTCAGCTTCCTTACCGGTCTTCATTGCTGATGTTGCTTGTTGTTGAACTTGTGAAGTTTGTTCCATCGAAGACAGGTATTAGGGTGTCTTCAATTCTTGCTTGAGTAACCATTGTTATTGGCTTTTTGATTATTGCGAACATCGATGTTTTCGAAACATCGGCAACATCGATGTTTACCGGAGCAACATCGATGTTTTACCATTTCTAAGGCACATTGAGGAAGATTGACGAATTGTAAGTACATATATCACTTAATTAAATGCGACGCATTTAAAACGTTAGCTTAATAATACTTCTGCGATCGTTCGAATCTGAAAGAGTTTTCAGTAAAGCTGGACAACTTATAAATGAACGCCGTACGTGGCTATCATCGACAGATGTCGATAAGCTCCTCCTTTTAAACAAAACAAACATGTAAGTAATATGCAAATATACATATATAGTACAGTTTGGGATAGAAATCATAGTAGGGATATCACAATATCCAAAAGAACTATTATTTTCTTTGGACCATGTATATATTGAAACATTGATATAAAATTTGTTTTTTTTTTTTTTTTTTTATTTACAAACTAAGAATTGGATAATATACCAAAGAAGTGGAACATAAATATCATGAACAGTTTTATTTTAATTTGCTTTTCTTTTCGTTTTTATTTATTAAGTGATTAATAAATTGGATATTTTTGAAAATTTGACTTTTAATTTTTAAACATTACAAATTAAAATAAAGTTCAAATACATTAAAATAACTGAACATTTTTTTTATTTATTACATCGATGTTTCATCGATGTTTTCGCCAAAACCTCGAAAACATTAATGCCACCTCTACTTCACTGAGTAAGTCGACGGTCAAAACAACATGCGCACGGAGCGCCTTTCCCTTACCAGCAGAGGAGTCGCATCCACCGACATAGACGGCGCAAGGAGCGCCCAACACTGAGTACGGACGGAGTCGCAGCCAGCGACACGGAGACACAGCCGGCGTCAGTTCAGGAGACGCAGCCAGCGTCAGGTTAGGAAGCGCAAGGAGCACCAGCGGTCAGGAGGTGCAAGGAGCGCCGAGCATCAGCTCCAGCAGCCAGACGGCACAGGTCCGCCATTTTGGTGCGATAGGGCAGCGCCATATTTGGACCATATTTATTTGGAGATGCAGCATTCCCCCAAGAGGAGTTCCCGGCTGAACGGAGGGGAAGCCACCTCTACAACAAAGCAGCAGCCAGCGAGTAGTGCAGTCGAAAACCGGCCAGGGGTTAACATAACCACGGCGGCGGCCATTTCTCGCCCAGCCACTACAGCGACTACAGTTGCCTCCCAACCATGGAGTACTGTAACAGCAGCTGCGAGCTCAGAGACGGAGGTGGGCCAGCCACCCACGGCGTACCTTTTGGATAGGATCACGGCGTTGGAGATCAGACGGATACGAGCAGCGGGATGACCGGCATAGAGGTTGTCCAATTTGTGGGGGGCAACATGCTACGACGAACTGCAGGGAGTTCATCAGGCGCCACGACGGAGGAAACCAGCTGTCAGCTGTATCCAGACGCAGCCCGGAAAGAAGGTCTTTGCCACGAGGTAGTTACAGGGACCACGAGAGCAGCCAGCAGCCGGCTGTTCTCAGAGACAACCTGGAGAGAAGGGCCTCTCAGCCAGCGGAGGCGTCCGTTCAGACGAATTTAAGTATTTACGTCGAAGGCGGCCGACTTTTGTTCCGGATACTGCCAGTAACGCTGTTCGGAGCTGGTCGCCAGGTGGACACATACGCGCTGTTACGCACGATGATCAACAACGAGCTACGGAGGTATCTGGGATTGCAAGGCGAACATCGACAGCTGAACATCCAATGGTTTGGAGGAAGAGCCAGCAGGGAGCCTACCAACGTTGTGAGTCTGGAGATAAGTGGAGCTGTGAAGCCCACTCGCCACCCGTTGAGGAACGTGTACGCCGTTTCAAACTTGAGTCTGCCGATGCAAACATTAAGTCGACGAGATGTCCAGGGCGTGCAAAGGGATTCGCGACTGCCGATAAAGCCCTACAGCAACGTGGTGCAGAGGTTGCTAATCGGACTGGACCATGGTCATCTGGGATTGCCACTTAGGACGAGGCGGTTTGCCAGAGAGGGACCGTATGCGGCCGCAACTGAGCTTGGGTGGGTTGTGTTCGGGCCAGTAAGTGGACAGTCAACTACGCCGTCACCGGGGTCCTGCCTTCTAGCCGTGTCAATGGACGACACGATGGAAAAGATGATGGAGGATTACTTCGACATGGAAAGCTTTGGTGTAAAGCTCGCGCCACCGGTCGCAGCCAGCGACGACGCGCGGTTCCAAAGGATCCTCGAGGACAGCACGGTGAAAGTGTGGCGTCGCTACCAGACGGGATTGCTCTGGAAGGACGACCAGGCTGTGCTGCCACGGAGCTACGAGATGGCGCACAGACGGCTGATCAACGTCGAGAAGAAGTTGAAGCGCAACGGGCAGTTGGCTCTGGAATACGACCGTATCATCAAGAATTACGTTTCCAAAGGATATGCAAGGAAGCTGCAGCCGGATGAGGTCTTGGTGAAGAGCGACAAGCTGTGGTATTTGCCACATTTTGGTGTGGAAAACCCAAACAAGCCCGGTAAGGTCCGGCTTGTGTTCGATGCTGCAGCCAAGGTTGGAGGAACCTGACTCAATTCGGCGCTGGACAAGGGGCCACAGCACTACAACCCCTTGCCAGCTGTGCTCTTTCACTTAAGAGATGGAGCAGTCGGAGTCTGCGGGGACATCAAGAAGATGTTCCACCAAGTGCTGATCCGACCTCTGGAGAGATGGCAACGACGATCGAGAGCCGGATATATACGAAATGAACGTAATGACGTTTGGAACAGCCTGCTCGCCGAGCACTGCGCACTACGTCAAGACGGTGAATGCCCTTAAGGTTTGGGATTCAGATCCGAGTCAAGTCCATCATCGACCACCATTATGTCGATGACTACGTGGATAGTTTCGATACGGAGAGCGAAGCTATTGAGGTATCTACCCGAGTGAAGGAGATACACGCGGAGGCTGGATTCGAGCTATGCCAGTTCTCATCCAGCTCACCCATCGTGGAAGCGGCGTTGGGACCACCTGGACAAGTCAAGAGCGTCGGGTGGGGTGAGTCTGAGCAGAAAATCCTTGGAATGCGATGGCAGGTAGCAATGGATGACTTCAGATTCAACGTGGAGTACCATCGAGTGCCAAAAAGCGTCCTAAGTGGAGAGCGAGTCCCAACAAAGAGGGAGTTTTTGAGCCTGCTGATGTCAACGTTCGACCCATTGGGGTTCCTGTGCTGCCTGATGATTATAGCGAAGCTGTTGCTGCGGGAGATCTGGAGGCAGAAGATCCACTGGGACGAACCGCTGCCGGAGGAGATAGGCACAGCCTTTGCTGCCTGGCGCAGAGAGAAGGACGCCGTGGGACAGTTCCGATGTCCTCGCCACTATTTTGGGCGTGGAGCAGTTTGGACCACCGAGCTGGACGCAAGTCAATCTGCATTCGCGGCGGTGGCCTATTGGAGGGTCACGAACAAGAATGGCAACGTGCTGGTTAGCTTCGTGTGCGCAAAGACGAGAGTGGCGCAAGGGCATCGTGGAGTAGGTATACAGCGGAGCTGATGGAGTCGTCAGATGCGCCACTGTGCGCGTAAATGATAATGGACTATCTTGGACAATGTTGCGGCCCGTCTCTAAACTTGCAGTTTTAGATTTGAGTGAAGCGGGTCTTCTGGGGGTCGGGGATGTCGACGGTCAAAACATTGTTATCGATAGTTAAGTCAGTATTAATGGGAAATTTAGTATTTTTTAAGTTATCCGATTTTTGGCCCATTGAAGTACGGGCTTATTAATCGCGGTTATGTGAATGCCGCCGAAAAGTGCCTTTTCACTGTCTTGTGAATAGTAGGAGGGCACACTGCGGTAAGAAGAAGAGCTATATTTGAATTAAAAACTAATTTAATGAATTTACAGAATAAAACGTTCCGTACGCCATAGCCATAGGCCTTTGAAGTTCACCTTTGGTTGGACCTACGCGTGTGGGGAGCCGTTTAAAGCAACTCCGCACTTCACAAGACGACAGAGTATAAGTTTTTAGTTTTAATCTCTTTGTTCCACGTTCTGCTTTGCCGAAGATTAAGGTGTATGTAGAGCTGGGAAACTATCGATGGTGACGCAATTCGATATTGTTGATGGTTTCTGAGGCAAAATTCGATAGTATCGATACTATCGTTTTTGATCAGCCGTTGGCGCTCACGAGTACAAAAAAGAAGGTCTGCGGAATTAAAAAAAAACCAAATCGCTTCCCTGCCCAATATTTTCGTGCCAGAAAATAAAGGTCCCATTCCTGACAAATATTTCCGTGCGAACAAAAAAAAGGTCGCTTCCAGGCACACATTTTTGTACGACCAAGTATTTAATATCACCATCGAAGAGAGAAGCAAACCATCGATGTCGCCTCCGGAATAAAAATATTCGATAGCTCGATAGTAGTATTCGAACTGTTTTTTATTTTATACCAAATCTATTCACTTTTCCGTTTATTTTTTTCATTTTAATTGAACCTTGCTATGCTACCATGTTGAGTTTTCGTTTTTATCTAGTCATCGTTTTGATCTAGTCACTCCAAGGTTTGTTGGTAAGGAGCGGATGTAAGCTTAGTTACAATCGATATCGATTAAGTCTTGTTCACAATAGCTTATTCTAGTTGTCTATACTATACGGAATATCATATTTACACTAGCATTAGAAGTAATGTTATAAAGATTATTGTAGTTCGAGCAAAGTACCCGAAAGAGTTTATTTTCGGCGAAGGTCGAACTGTAGAATTGTATATATACACTAATCTAGAGTTACTTATATTTAATAAGTAACTCTAGATTAGTGTATATATATACTTATATTTAATAAGTAACTCTAGATTAGTGTATATATACAATTCTACAGTTCGACCTTCGCCGAACATAAACTCTTTCGGGTACTTTCCTCGAACTACAATAATCTTTATAACATTACTTCTAACTTCGATGTTAACCTATTAAGCACAAAACTAACTTTTCCTTTAACCCTCAAACTAACACTTATAGCCTGCCGTCTCGTGGTATATAAAAACATAAGACAAATATGCCAATGCATATAGCTGCCTATAGCTCACTTCAGCTTTTAGCTTTTATGAAGAAATGTTTGTGAATAAAAGTTCAGTCTGGAATACCACTCACAACGACAACGTATTATGATTTCTCACAATATTACAGTAGGAGCTGGCATGGATAACGATGGGCCGGTTGGCCGATGTGAGCCGGGTGGCTGGTGACTCAGGCCACTAGGTCTTTGGCTTTAGCTAGGTTGGCTAAGATATGCTGAGATAGGATGATTACTTTGGAAGAGGTACTACCCTTCATATACTGCTGGCTAAAGACTCAGTCAGCACGTGTTTAATTGATAAGGGTTAACGGCTGTTGCTGGAGTTGCATTCATAAGCTTTTGCTCTTTATTCTTTTAACATCCAAAATAAACTGACTTAAAACTGACAAAAATTTTATTTCATAGCGGTCACGCAAATATGCTAAGCTTGCCGGCTATGTAAGAGCTTCCAGCCAGAACTCTTCTCCTAACACTTTAAAAGTTTTGATACTAATCATAGAACCTCAAGGGTGTCTTTTTTCGGCACCCGAATCACACTCATACATTTCGAGTGTGTGTCGCACTAATGAACAGCAAGAAAAGAGCACACACCCGGAGTGCACAGATTGCTTTGTGCGTTTTGAGTGTTTGCGTTTTTGACACCCGCTCAATTCTATGCACATGATTCTAATGCACAGACACCTGTCACACTCATAGCAAATGAAGCGAGTGTCTGAGACACCCATGTTTTTGGGAAAAGTGAGTCGGGTGTCTTGAAATGAGTCGGGTGTCTTGAAATGATTCGAGTGTCATAAAATGAGTCGGGTGTTTCGGGTGCCTTCGACTGATCTGAGTGTTCCGGGTGTCTTCAGCTGTATTGCATGAGCAGGTCATTGAGGGTTGACCGAATAATTTTAGATGAAAGGAAGGAAATCCCAATAATGCTCCCTTAAAACGGGCCAAACATTTTAGGATTTTCCGTGTCAAGTCATCTACCTGATATTCGCAGTACAATTGACTAATGATCTGTATTCTTATACGCATCTGCAAAAAACGGGAATACATTTACAGGTAGATGGTTTGATAACAACACAGAAAATCCTAAAATATTGATATCGAGGTTTCCCTCGACGTCCAAAATCAGCCACACGCTGAAGTGCGCTACAGTGGGAAAGGGCTCGATCGATGCAGCGTGCCTGGCCCAATCCACTCGTTTGCTGGTGGGAAGCTTTGGCACAAGCTCCTCCATGAGGGTGGGGTTTTCCAGATGTTGCTTCGCCTTCGCCGACTGCAGGAAGGCCGTGAGGTTACTCACTCTAGTTGCGAAGGGAACGATCCTCGCCAGGTTCTGCTCCGTAATCGGCGGCACCTCTCGCACGCTGTTCAGCTGGCTGCGTATAAGCTGCTCCGGTCGCCCAAACCTAAAGCGCAACTGCTCATTCACGGCTCTGACGTTCGCAGGGTGAATCAGCAGCGACTTCACTGTCTCGCGTGCTTCATCTTTCAGCGCCTTCAACAGCCTGTGGTTGTTCTCCAGGTCCGTGCAGTTGTACGCTTGGGTCGTCTCCACAAATGCACAATTAAAGATGGGCCAATCCTCGGGATGGTGAAGAGGCATCGGCTCTGCTTCACATGCTTACGGAGTGGGCATACGACCAGATCCTGCGATGTGCATGGCGAGTGCCAGATTAACGGATGCCGCAGATTGCATCACCGTCTGCTACATGGAGAGGACGAAGAGCGAAGAAGGCCGGAACAGCGAGGTGGCTTCAGGCGCCACGACGGTGGAAACCCGATGTCAGCTGTTTCCAGACGCAGCCCGGAAAGGAGGTCTTCGCCACGAGGTGGTTACAGAAACCACGAGAGGAGCCAGCAGCCGGCTGTTCTCAGAGACAACCTGGAGAGAAGGGCCCCTCAGCCAGCGGAGGCGTCCGTTCAGACGAATTTAAGTATTGACGTCGAAGGAGGCCAACTTTTGTTCCGGATACTGCCAGTAACGCTGTTCGGAGCTGGTCGCCAGGTGGACACATACGCGCTGTTAGATGAAGGATCCTCCGTCACGATGATCGACAACGAGTTTCGGAGGGATCTGGGATTGCAAGGCGAACATCGACAGCTGAACATCCAATGGTTTGGAGGAAGAGCCAGCAGGGAGCCTACCAACGTTGTGAGTCTGGAGATAAGTGGAGCTGGGAAGCCCACTCGCCACTCGTTGAGGAACGTGTACGCCGTTTCAAACTTGAGTCTGCCGATGCAAACGTTAAGTCGACTAGATGTCCAGGGCGTGCAAAGGGATTCGCGACTGCCGATAAAGCCCTACAGCAACGTGGTGCCGAAGTTGCTAATCGGACTGGACCATGGTCATCTGGGATTGCCACTTAGGACGAGGCGGTTTGCCAGAGAGGGACCGTATGCGGCCGCAACTGAGCTTGGATGGGTTGTGTTCGGGCCAGTAAGTGAACAGTCAACTACGCCGTCACCGAGGTCCTGCCTCGCGCCACCGGTCGCAGCCAGCGACGACGCGCGGTCCCAAAGGATCCTCGAGGACAGCACGGTGAAAGTGTGGCGTCGTTACCAGACGGGATTGCTCTGGAAGGACGACCACGCTGTGCGTGATCAACGTCGAGAAGAAGTTGAAGCGCAACGGGCAGTTGGCTCTGGAATACGACCGTATCATCAAGGATTACGTTTCCAAAGGTGTGCAGGGAAGCTGCAGCCGGATGAGGTCGCGGTGAAGAGCGACAAGCTGTGGTATTTGCCACATTTTGGTGTGGAAAACCCAAACAAGCCCGGTAAGGTCCGGCTTGTGTTCGATGCTGCAGCCAAGGTTGGAGGAACCTCACTCAATTCGGCGCTGGACAAGGGGCCACAGCACTACAACCCCTTGCCAGCTGTGCTCTTTCACTTAAGAGATGGAGCAGTCGGAGTCTGCGGGGACATCAAGAAGATGTTCCACCAAGTGCTGATCCGACCTCTGGAGAGATGGCAACGACGATCGAGAGCCGGATATATACGAAATGAACGTAATGACGTTTGGAACAGCCTGCTCGCCGAGCACTGCGCACTACGTCAAGACGGTGAATGCCCTTAAGGTTTGGGATTCAGATCCGAGGGCAGTCAAGTCCATCATCGACCACCATTATGTCGATGACTACGTGGATAGTTTGATACGGAGAGCGAATCTATTGAGGTATCTACCCGAGTGAAAGAGATACACGCGGAGGCTGGATTCGAGCTATGCCAGTTCTCATCCAGCTCACCCATCGTGGAAGCGGCGTTGGGACCACCTGGACAAGTCAAGAGCATCGGGTGGGGTGAGTCTGAGAAGAAAATTCTGGGAATGCGTTGGCAGGTAGCAATGGATGACTTCAGATTCAACGTGGAGTACCATCGAATGCCAAAAAGCGTCCTAAGTGGAGAGCGAGTCCCAACAAAGAGGGAGTTTTTGAGCCTGCTGATGTCAACGTTCGACCCATTGGGGTTCCTGTGCTGCCTGATGATTATAGCGAAGCTGTTGCTGCGGGAGATCTGGAGGCAGAAGATCCAGTGGGACGAACCGCTGCCGGAGGAGATAGGCACAGCCTTTGCTGCCTGGCGCAGAGAGAAGGACGCCGTGGGACAGTTCCGATGTCCTCGCCACTATTTTGGGCGTGGAGCAGTTTGGACCACCGAGCTACACGTTTTCGTGGACGCAAGTCAATCTGCATTCGCGGCGGTGACCTTTTGGAGGGCCACGAACAAGAATGGCAACGTGCTGGTTAGCTTCGTGTGCGCAAAGACGAGAGTGGCGCAAGGGCATCGTGGAGGAGGTATACAGCGGAGCTGATGGAGTCGTCAGACGCGCCACTGTGCGCGTAAATGATAATGGACTATCTTGGACAATGTTGCGGCCCGTCTCTAAACTTGCAGTTTTAGATTTGAGTGAAGCGGGTCTTCTGGGGGTCGGGGATGTCGACGGTCAAAACATTGTTATCGATAGTTAAGTCAGTATTAATGGGAAATTTAGTATTTTTTAAGTTATCCGATTTTTGGCCCATTGAAGTACGGGCTTATTAATCGCGGTTATGTGAATGCCGCCGAAAAGTGCCTTTTCACTGTCTTGTGAATAGTAGGAGGGCACACTGCGGTAAGAAAAAGAGCTATATTTGAATTGTAAACTAATTTAATGAATTTACAGAATAAAAAGTTCCGTACGCCATACCTTCACCTACGCGTGGGGGGAGCCGTTTAAGGCAACTCCGCACTTCTTAAGACGACAGAGTATAAGTTTTTAGTTTTAATCTCTTTGTTCCACGTTCTGCTTTGCCGAAGATTAAGGTGTATGTAGAGCTGGGAAACTATCGATGGTGACGCAATACGATATTGTCGATGGTTTCTGAGGCAAAATTCGATAGTATCGATACTATCGTTTTTGATCAGCCGTTGGCGCTCGCGAGTACAAAAAAGAAGGTCTGCGGAATTAAAAAAAAACCAAATCGCTTCCCTGCCCAATATTTTCGTGCCAGAAAAAAAAGGTCCCATTCCTGACAAATATTTCCGTGCGAACAAAAAAAAAGTCGCTTCCAGGCACACATTTTTGTACGACCAAGTATTTAATATCACCATCGAAGAGAGAAGCAAACCATCGATGTCGCCTCCGAAATACAAATATTCGATAGCTCGATAGTAGTATTCGAACTGTTTTTTATTTTATACCAAATCTATTCACTTTTCCTTTTCTTTTTCTCATTTTAATTGAACCTTGCTATGCTACCATGTTGAGTTTTCGTTTTTATCTAGTCATCGTTTTGATCTAGTCACTCCAAGGTTTGTTGGTAAGGAGAGGATGTAAGCTTAGTTACAATCGATATCGATTAAGTCTTGTTCAGAATAGCTTATTCTAGGTTTTTATACTATACGGAATATCATATTTACACTAGCTTAAATATAAGTAACTCTAGATTAGTGTATATATACAATTCTAAAGTTCGACCTTCGCCGAACATAAACTCTTTCGGGTACTTTGCTCGAACTACAATAATCTTTATAACATTACTTCTAACTTCGATGTTAACCTATTAAGCACAAAACTAACTTTTCCTTTAACCCTCAAACTAACACTTATAGCCTGCCGTCTCGTGGTATATAAAAACATAAGACAAATATGCCAATGCATATAGCTGCCTATAGCTCACTTCAGCTTTTAGCTTTTATGAAGATATGTTTGTGAATAAAAGTTCAGTCTGGAATACAACTCACAACGACAACGTATTATGATTTCTCACAATATTACAGTACGAGCTGGCATGGATAACGATGGGCCGGTTGGCCGATGTAAGCCGGGTGGCTAGTGACTCGGGCCACTAGGTCTTTGGCTTTAGCTAGGTTGGCTAAGGTATGCTGAGATAGGATGATTACTTTGGAAGAGGTACTGCCCTTCATATACTGCTGGCTAAAGACTCAGTCAGCACGTGTTTAATTAATAAGGGTTAACGGCTGTTGCTGGAGTTGCATTCATAAGCTTTTGCTCTTTATTCTTTAAACATCCAAAATAAACTGACTTAAAACTGACAAAAATTTTATTTCATAGCGGTCACGCAAATATGCTAAGCTTGCCGGCTATGTAAGAGCTTCCAGCCAGAACTCTTCTCCTAACACTTTAAAAGTTTTGATACTAATCAGAGAACCTCAAGGGTGTCTTTTTTCGGCACCCGGAATCACACTCATACATTTCGAGTGTGTGTCGCACTAATGAACAGCAAGAAAAGAGCATACACCCGGAGTGCACAGATAGCTTTGTTCGTTTTGAGTGTTTGCGTTTTTGACACCCGCTCAATTCTATGCACATGATTCTAATGCACAGACACCCGACACACTCATAGCAAATGAAGCGAGTGTCTGAGACACCCATGTTTTTGGGAAAAGTGAGTCGGGTGTCTTGAAATGAGTTGGGTGGCTTGAAATGATTCGAGTGTCTTGAAATGAGTCGGGTGTTTCGGGTGTCTTCGACTGATCTGAGTGTTTCGGGTGTCTTCAGCTGTATTGCATGAGCAGGTCATTGAGGGTTGACCGAATAATTTTACATGGCAGGAAGGAATCACGTGAGAAAAAAATTCGAACGTACGCAAACAGGGGACCTGTCGAATAGTTTTAAGAATTTTTAAATATAATTCATATTTTATTTGTTAATTTTTCGGCACTCATACGCCGATGTCGAATTTAGAGGGTATCACACGCTCAATAAGAATATTGAAAACGCAGCAAAAAACCAAAAACGCCAAAGCTTGCACTTGTCCAGCGACCGAAAACGAAAATGCAAAGAGAGGTCGAAAGAACTGACAGCGCTGTCGGGGTGAAAGTGCAGATGTGTTTGTATCCGGCCGCCAACGCTACGAATTGTCCAGCGATCGAAAACGCAAATGCAAGGAGAGGTTGAAAGAACGGCCAGCGCTGTCGGGGTGCGAGTGCAGATCTCTTTGTATCCGGTCGGTGATTTTATAGCGATTTTCTTCGAGCTAGAGGTTAAAAACGATATGCTAAATAAATCCCTTTTTCCTGTCTTGAAATTGTACCATAAATTGGAGCTCACTATGATAAGTTGGGGGAATTGAAGTACAAGTTGATTTCACGACGAAATAATGTTAAACACCCAAAGAGATTTACATTCTCCTTTTTGTATTTATATGGCATGTGTAAAAATATATACAATAATTTGTTAGCGCATGCAAAACTTATTTGTGTTAACTTATTGGCTGTTGAAAGATGGGCCGAAATAATTTATAAAAAAAAAACACAGATTAACGTTGAACCTTAAATATTCTATAACTGTATAGCCGCTTCGGTCTGCTCAGCATTTTCTCTCCTTGGCTTCATGTGTTTATTTTTTCCTGGCTGAGCTTCTGGTATTGGCTTCTGGCTTAGGGTTTGATTGCTGAATGTATAATCTTTAGATGCCAGCGCATCTTATAGTCTACTATCCGGCCACACCCACCCATACGCCCACAAGGCTCAAAAGACGGTTTTTGCATTTTCTAGAAAAGCTGATATCTCGGTGGCCCTAACGGCCACAAAACCCGAAGAACGAAAAATGCAAAAATCTCGGGACCTATAAGAGCTAGAAAGTACGTATTTAAGAGATGCCACTGCAACATGTCCCTAGTTTTCATTTGGCCACGCCTACAAATTGCGCTGTGGCGTCTATAGTATTTATATATGAATGCCTTCGTTTGACCTTATCTTATATAACTTATTTTTGTCAATCTCTAACGATTTGACAAAGATTTTTTAAATCGGATAATTATTTCGCTATTAATGAAGAAATTTAGGTTATAAGGCCTCACATGGTTTGTGACGTCACTATCAGTTACTCATCATGCTTTCTCCGACAATAGGAGGCGCCTTGTGAATTTCCACTAGCAATATTAATATTTTAAAAGTGTGTAAAGCAGTAAAGGGTATCTTATATTCGCGTTTCCTCTGGTTTTATAAGTGACATTCCAGAGAGCAGTATGCTAACAGGCCAATTGTAAATTAGAGGATGAGAAAGTACTCGTACAAAATGAATTCAATAAATTGGTAAAGGCAACTATTATTTGTCCAGCTGGTCTCCTTTTGCGTGCTCTATGATGCAAGTTAAAAATCAAAATGGTGTCGACCTACTTTGTGCAGCTTATCGATTATTGAATGAAAATACTATTGCGGATAAATACCCGTTAACTACAATTTACAGAGTACAGACGGCTGATCAATTGGGCTATAACGCAACCTGTGTACTGGGAAGAATATATGCTTTAAAATGTTGTGTAGCTAGTTTCACAAACGATTTCTTGTTTTAGTTTAATTATTTAACCTAGGCCGATATGGTAAAGTCCGGCAACTCGATAAGTTACCAACAAACTCAGCACTAAGCAAATACGCAACTCACCACAACGATAAAAACAAAAATAAAATGCAACCATGAAGTGTCAGACCCTAAATCAGCGGCGGGTTTCGAGACTTCCAAGAGACCCAAAGAAAATAAAGAAAACACTGAATTGAGTGGATGACCCTTCAGTGCAAATAAAAGTTGGAGGTCCCTCAAAGCACTCGCATGGCCTCAGTTACGGCCATGCCCAGCAACTTGTAAATGTAAATTGTATGTAAAGTCACCCTGGTTAGATTGATTCGACCCCAGCATTAGAAATTCCGTACACTAGCAAAATTACTCATTACGTCAATCTCAGCTAGAATCAGGTGTTTAATAGTCTCAGTCCTCGCATTTGGCGTTTGTTTTTGTTTTTCTACGCATTAAGTAAAAATAAAGTACAGCAAAACGAACTTAATCATTTTAAAAAAGGACTGCATTGGTCGTCAAGATTCCAATCGAATAAGTGATCTTAGATTCAAAATTAAAAAGCTTATAATGTTGATAAATAAAAACTTTTTGCAACTTAAGCACTTAATTTTCAAGACATAAATTTAGTTAGGGGAATCAGAGATTTTAAAACATGCAACAGATAGACATGAAACAAGAAACTAAAACTTCTCTAAAATATAAAATAAACTTTTAAATATACAGTCTGCACATAATTTATTCGTACACCCATGAGTTGCACGTTTATTGCCTAATATCTCTAGCAATACGTAACAGAAATTAAAATGTAATATCTCAAATGAAAGGTACACATTTCGAGAATATATTTTAAACATAAAATTAACAAGTTTTAACTTTAATACTACATAATTTCCTTAATAACACAAAAAAGTCATTTTTTTACGCACAAAAATTATTCGTACACTTCTCATTCTTGACTTATATTTCTGAATCTAACGGTAATCCGCGATTCTTTTTATACCCGTTACTCGTAGAGTAAAAGGGTATACTAGATTCGTTGAAAAGTATGTAACAGATAGAAGGAAGCTTTTGCGACCCTATAAAGTATATATATTCTTGATCAGGATCAATAGCGAAGTCGATTGAGCCATGTCCGTCTGTCCGTCCGTCCGTCCGTCCGTCCGTCCGTCCGTCCGTCCGTCCGTCCGTCCGTCCGTCCGTCCGTATGAACGCTGAGATCTCAGGAGCTATAGCAGATACAACATTGAGATTAGGCATGAAGATTCTTGAGGTCCCGGGACAGAGCAAGTTTATTACAGCATCCTGCCACGCCCACCCTAACGCCCACAAATCGCAAAAAACTAAAATTGCTGAAATCTCAGGAACTATTGCAGCTAGAAAGTTGAATTTCAAAAAGTATAATCTTTAGATGGCAACGCATCTTATAGTGGTACTACTATCCGGCCACACCCACTCATACGCCCACAAGGCTCAAAAGACGGTTTTCGGATTTTCTAGAAAAGCTGATATCTCGGTAACTTTAAGAGATAAAAAGTTCGGATTAAGCATGTAGGTTTCTATGATGCTCCCAATGCGAATTGTTCTTTTCCGATCAAGCCACGCCCACTCTAACGCCCACAAAACTCGAAAAACCAAAAATGCAAAAATCTCAAAAACTATAAGATCTACACAATTTTGCTTAGGAGCACCTATTAAGAAGATGCCTCTGCAACTTGCCACGAAGTTGCACCCAGCCACGCCCACTCTAACGTCCACAAACCGCGGAAAACTGTGGCGTCTATAATATTGTTATGAATGCCTTTGTTTGACCTTGTGTAACTTATTTCTGTTAATATCTATCGATTTATTAAAGACTATAGCGTTTCCTCTTGTTTGAACTGTGCTTCGGAGCACTCTTCGGTGTACTATTCTCAAAGTTGTTTTGTTAGTTTCGCTGCTTTTTTTGGCTGTAATTGGACGAAATGGGTCGGGGTCAAGACTTATCCTTAAATTTTCGAAAAACTATAATAAAATTATATTTAGCGAACCGCAATTAACCCGAAATTAGTAGAAATATTGTCACAATGCGACTATCCAACTATCCAACCCTAGCTCGCAATATGATCACCCAACACTTCCCAAAAATCAAACTAATCTGGATCCCCAGTCACATGGGCATTGCAGGTAACGAAAAAGCTGACTTTGCAGCAAAACACGCTGCCAAATTCCCCTTAACCTACACCCCTAACCTAAGCCCCAGTGATACATCCCATTTCTTAAAATCTCTCCTACATGCAAAACAAGCACAACAGCGTACCTCTGTTTGGTATCAAGAAATACTCAAGTTATCAACGTGTACCCAGCCCCTCAAAAACTCCCTCCTAAACAGAAGAGAACAAATCATCATCACCCGCCTCAGACTAGGACACTCATTCTTAACAAACGCCCACTACCTCGACAGAACTAGGAACAACGTGTGCCCATTATGCAACATCTCCCAGATTGGCATCCACCATATTATTTGCTCCTGCCCCTCCCTTTCCACGCAAAGATCCTTATTCCTTAATAATCCAGATCCAATCAGCACCATAGCTAACCCCTCAGATACAAACTCTTTAAACATCCTCAAATTCCTAAACTACTCCCATATCACCTCCCAAATCTAACTAAATCAAAGTTTTTGTAAATAAAATGTAAATAGTAATCCATAGCTTGTATATACTCATAAGCCAAAAATTCACCAGCCATATTCTAACTTAAGCCGAGCTGAAGGCCCTAGCTGCTATTGCTCCTAGCCATTTCTTAGCTCTTAGTTTTAACTAATTGTTAGCCTTAGATAAATAAATAAATAAATCTTCCAAAAAGACCATTCGACTTACTCCACCTGCAGCTGTACACCCATAAACCATCACATTCTGGCTAACGTGCTTAAAAGTTGGAATCAAGTTTTTTTCTTCATGGCTTAATTAGCCTTTTGACATACTTTAAAGGGACCGCCGTGACCAAAATTTTTAATTTTTGATTTGTCAATAAATATAACGTTTTCCCAAAACAATTCCGGCTTCCTTACATGCACTTTTGCGATCTCCAAACGCATTTTTTGTTATAATCAGAAATCGATGGGTTTTTACGAACAACTCTAACATGTATACCAGCATTGTGCAGGGTGTTCCGGATGGTTTGGGAACAAAATTTTTTTTCTGAAGGCTTCTCTAGCTTGTATATACTCATAAGCCAAAAATTCACCAGCCATATTCTAACTTAAGCCGAGCTGAAGGCCCTAGCTGCTATTGCTCCTAGCCATTTGTTAGCTCTTAGTTTTAACTAATTGTTAGCCTTAGATAAATAAATAAATAAATCTTCCAAAAAGACCATTCAACTTACTCCACCTGCAGCTGTACACCCATAAACCATCACATTCTGGCCAACGTGCTTAAAAGTTGGAATCAAGTTTTTTTCTTCATGGCTTAATTAGCCTTTTGACATACTTTAAAGGGACCGCCGTGTCCAAAATTTTTAATTTTTGATTTGTCAATAAATATAACGTTTTCCCAAAACAATTCCGGCTTCCTTATATGCACTTTTGCGATCTCCAAACGCATTTTTTGTTATAATCAGAAATCGATGGGTTTTTACGTACAACTCTAACATGTATACCAGCATTGTGCAGGGTGTTCCGGTTGGTTTGGGAACAAAATTTTTTTCTGAAGGCTTCTCTAGCGTTTTAAGAATTGTTGTAGATGTTATTCTGGGATTTTGTAATGGTGTATTTACAACTGTATGCTCCTCCCGTGGTGTCAATATGTGGTTCCTTCCAGATTTTCTATGTTCTACTGCAAATTCTCCAGTGATTGTGACAATATTTCTACTAATTTCGGGTTAATTGCGGTTCGCTAAATATAATTTTATTATAGTTTTTCGAAAATTTAAGGATAAGTCTTGACCCCGACCCATTTCGTCCAATTACATCCAAAAAAAAGCAGCGAAACTAACAAAACAACTTTGAGAATAGTACACCGAAGTTTGATCCGAAGCACAGTTCAAACAAGAGGAAACGCTATAGTCGAGTGTCGCGACCATAAGATACCCGTTACTGTTTTACAAAATTATAAATGATTATTTTTCTAGTGGAAATTCGCAAGGCTCCACCTATTGTCAGAGGAAGTATGTTGAGTATGCTTATAGTGACGTCACTGCCCATGTAAGGCCTTATAACTTAATTTCTTTATAAATAGCGAAATAATGTTTCGATTTGAAAAATCTTTGGTAAATCGATAGGTATTAACAGAAATAAGTTACGCAAGGTCAAACGAAGGCATTCATAATAATATTATAGACGCCACAGTTTTCCGCGGTTTGTGGGCGTCAGAGTAGGCGTGGCCGGATGCAACTTTGTGGAAAGTTGCAAAGGCATCTCCAAAATACGTTGTCCAAAATTATGTAGCTCTTATAGTTTTTGAGATTTTTGCTTTTTTGGTTGTTCAGGTTTTGTGGGCGTTAGAGTGGGCGTGGCTTGATCGAAGAAAAACAATTCGCTTTGGGAGCATAATAGAAACCTACATGCTTAATCCGAACTTTTTATCTCTTAAAGTTACCGAGATATCAGCTTTTCTAGAAAATCCGAAAACCGTCTTTTGAGCCTTGTGGGCGTATGGGTGGGTGTGGCCGGATAGTAGTACTACTATAAGATGCGCTGCCATTTAAAGATTATACTTTTTGAATTTCAACTTTCTAACTGCAATAGTTCCTGAGATTTCAGCAATTTTAATTTTTGGCGATTTGTGGGCGTTAGAGTGGGCGTGGCAGGATGCTGTAATAAACTTGCGCTGTCCCGGGACCTCAAGAATCTTCATGCTTAATCTCAACTTTGTATCTACTATAGGTTCTGAGATCTCAGCGTTCATACGGACGGACGGACGGACGGACGGACGGACGGACGGACGGACGGACGGACGGACGGACGGACGGACGGACAGACGGACATGGCTCAATCGACTTCGCTATTGATCCTGATCAAGAATATATATACTTTATAGGGTCGCAAAAGCTTCCTTCTATCTGTTACATACTTTTCAACGAATCTAGTATACCCTTTTACTCTACGAGTAACGGGTATAAAAAAAATCGCGGATTACCGTTGGATTCAGAAATATAAGTCAAGAATGAGAAGTGTACGAATAAAAAAATGACTTTTTTGTGTTATTAAGGAAATTATGTAGTATTAAAGTTAAAACTTGTTAATTTTATGTTTAAAATATATTCCCGAAATGTGTACCTTTCATTTGAGATATTACATTTTAATTTCCGTTACGTATTTCTCGAGATATTAAGGAATAAACTTCCAACTCATGGGTGTACGAATAAATTATGTGCCAACTGTATTATCCAACAAGCAGTTTCGATCTATATATTTTTTGTTACTCAGAAACTTAATAAGAATTGTTTTATGCTTGAAACTTGATATATTAACCTTGCTTATCCTTGCTTTCCGTGCGAAGCATAATTTCTTTTCCCGCATCACGTCGCCACTGTACCTTCGGCTTTGGAACGCCAATCGCACTGCATACTAGTGAAATACTTCCACCCTCTGTGCTGATACCTTGTTCAAGATTATTTTCTGGATGGTTTAAAATATCTGGCGGAACCACAACATCTAAGTACCCGGACTGCAAAACACATAAAATATAAGATGCAAATGTAAATTTTTAACCGAATAAAAGTTAAAAGAAGCTAGCGTTATCTTTAGATGTTAGCAATATCATTTCGGTTTAGTTATTTGTACCATCAATAAAAAATATTAAACAAATGCACTTACAATGCTCTTCATAGGATCTGTATTAATCTGGCACATGTAGCTGCCGGAGTCGTTTATCTGTACGCGTGATATGTGTATTTTCCAAGTATTGTGGCCATTGTGAGTCACAGATAATCTCGAATTTAGAGAGACCATGTGCGTGTGTATACCAAGTATTGCTTTCGTATCAGATTTAATCCATGCCACCTGAAAATGTAAAGGTTAATTTATATTCGTTGTCCCTTTCAGAGTCATAAATGCTAATAATTCAAAAATAAATATTATATCAAAAATAAATATATTATCAAAAATATATTAAATTTAAAAACTAAAAGCTGAGATGTAGGCTAAACTAAATCAAGAGGAATCGCTATAGTCGACTGCCGCGACTATAAGATACCCGTTATTGTTTTATTGGTTTGTTTATTCACAAGGCGCCACCTATTGTCGGAGAAAGCATGTTGAGTAACTGATAGTGACGTCAGTGCCCATGTGAGGCCTTATAACCTTAATTTCTTTATAAATAGCGAAATATTGTTCCGATTTGAAAAATCTTTGGTAAATCGATAGATATTAACAGAAATAAGTTATACAAGGTCAAACGAAGACATTTTTAATAATATTATAGACTCCACAGTTTGACGCGGTTTGTAGGCGTTAGAGTGGGCGTGGCCGGATGAAAACTCGCGGGAAGTTGCAGTGGCATCTCTAAAATACGTATTCTTAAGCAAAACTTTCTAGCTCTTATAGTTCTCGAGAATTTAGCATTTCTCATTTTTCGAGTTTTGTGGCCGTTAGGGTGGGCGTGGCTAGATGGGAAAAAATTAATTTGCATTTGGGGCATTTTAAGAACCTACATGCTTAATCCGGACTTTCTCTTATAGTTACCGAGATATCAGCTTTTCTAGAAAATGCAAAATCGTCTTTTAAGCCTTGTGGGCGTATGGGTGGGTGTGGCTGGATAGAAGTATCACTATAAGATGCGCTCGCATCCCAAGATTATACATTCTGATTTTCAACTATCTAGCTCTATTAGTTCCTGAGATTTCAAAGATTTTAGTTTTTCGCGATTTGTAGGCGGTACAGTGGGCGTGGCAGGATGCTGTAATAAACTTGCGCTGCGTATGGACCTCAAGAATCTTCATGCTCAATCTCAACTTTGTATGTCTTTCATGTCGTATGTCGTGGCAGGATGCTGTAATGAACTTGCGCTGCGTAGGCACCTCAAGAATCTTCATGGTTAATCTCAATTTCGTATCTCTCATAGTTCCTGAGATCGCAGCGTTCATACGGACAGACGGGCAGGCAGACGGACATGGCTCATTTGTCTTCGCTATTCATCCTGATCAAGAATATATATACATTATACTTTTCAACGAATCTAGTATACCCTTTTACTCTACGAGTAACGGGTATAATTACAAAGGAGACAACAAATAAGAGCAACGCCTTAAGAGTTTTTATTTCTGGAATGAGTGGTTAAATTACAGAAACTCTATTATCCTTAAACCCACCAGACTTACCAATTGCTTTAGTAAAGGTTCAGGACCTAGAGTCGAGCAACTTTCCAGCTTAGTTCGCAAATTAATATTATGGATTTCAAAACGACACAATAAAGCAGGGCAATTATCTAAGATACAATCAGGTGAAACCCATAGAGAATTCCTGTACTAAAACGGGAAATAATTGGTATCAAAAAAGAAATTATGAACAAAATAATTTCCAACAAAACCAAGCAGAAGAACAGAACGTAGAACCAATGGACGTCGATCCATCCGATCAAATTAAACCCTTTAAAAAATGGCAGGATTATGTCCAGGGGAATTATTATAATTTAAACAGACGACAATATTCTAACCGTCCGAATTATAACCAACAAAATAATTTCGAGACTAAACAAACCCATCCGCCACTAAAACGCGAACCAACTAGCTATAAACCAGCCCCAAAATAAAACTATGAGGGTTAACAATATTGATGAGTCATTTTTTAGAGCAGGAAGAAAAGTAGGCTTACCCTACTTGACTAGAATAGACAGATAAACTAAAGAAAAATTTCAAATAATTGGTACAGGAGCAACATCCTGTTATATAAAAAAGGGGATATATTCAAACAAAAATGAACTCCTCATATACAAAAGATAAATGGATACTCAATAATAAAACATTACCACATGATAACAATCTTCAATACAAAACCAACATTTGAAAATGAAGAGAAATTTATTTTTCATAATAAAGTGAGCGGAGATAAAGCATCCCCCACCGAGGGAAAATTAATCTTCCCTTAAGTGAGTTTATTATAAATAAATATTTCAACGAATTAGCATTAAACAAAACTAATTCACTCTACGCCGTAAAAAGTATCGGCAGCTCGAAAACCGAGCATTCCGATTATCCATGAACAATAGGTTGAGCGAATATTGCTCAAAAGTTACTGAGGGTTCCGACATTATTTTTTCAGTCAATAGTGAATTAAATAATATCCAGTTGATATTTTCAAACCGAGTAGAAAATATGAAAGAAAATATAATAAATCAAATTGAAACAAACCATTCTACGTTCGATATCCAAATTCCATTTCGAACGGATAATAATGGGGAAATCACTACACTACATGACAGACCAGTTTATAGCAAACAGTATCCCTACGCTCTGTAAGTCTCAGATTTTGTTATTAATGAAATAAGCCGAATGTTATTAGAATAAATACTAAGGCCAAGTAGAAGCCTATACAACTCACCCGTCTTAGTCGTCCCAAAAAAAGACAAAATTATTAGATTATTAATAGACTATAAGAAACTTAACGAAAATACCGTTCCAGATAGATATCCGATCCAGGATCCATCTGTGATCTTAGCAAATTTAGATAAGGCAAAAGTCTTTTCAACAATCTACATAGAATCCGGTTTTCATCAAATCTTGATAAAAGACTCTGACATAGAAAAAACATAATTTTCCATAAACAATTGAAAGTACGGATTTTTGAGAATACCATTTGGTTTAACAAACGGTCCTAGAATTTTTCAGAGAGCAATGGACGACATATTGAGGGAACAAGTTGGGAAAATTTGTCACGTTTACATGGAGGATATAATTATATTTTCCGACACAATTGATCAGCATTACCAAGACTTATTGTAAATTATAAACATTTTATTCAAAGCTAACATAAAAATTTCGCTAGAAAAATCAAAAATTTTCATGAAAGAAACCAGTTTCTTAGGGTGCGTAGTATACTTTAATATTATCAAAACAGATCCCGAAAAAATCTCCACAATACTTAAATATCCGCAACCCAAAAAGATTAAAGAGCTCAGAAGTTTCCTTGGATTAACAGGTTGTTATAGAATGTTTGTAAAGAATTACGCACTAATAGCGAAACCTCTTACCAAATATTTATGATATACGTTCGATATCCAAATTCCATTTCGAACGGATAATAATGGGGATATCACTACACTACATGACAGACCAGTTTATAGCACTGTACTAAAATAAAAGATAAGATGATAACATCAAAATTCTAAACCCATTTGTTCAAATTAGAAAAACCAAAATACCTCTAACACTTAATGTAATATCAGTAGAGTCAATATACGAGGTGTGTTCAAAAAGTAAGGTGACTCTTCAAATTTCGCGAATTTCAAATTTTTCGATTATCGAAACCTTTTAGAAGTTATACGAGGTGTGTTCAAAAAGTAAGGTGACTTTTCAAATTTCAAATTTTTCAAATTTTTCGATTATCTTCAGTTTTGGGAACAAGAAAAAGTCACATGGGGCCAAATCCGGTGAATATGGTGGCTGAGGCATTATTGTGGTGTTGTTTTTGGCCAAAAAATCCAAATCCTTTGATCCATATTTTTCGATAGCAAAAAATCGCCGAGCTCGCAAAACAACTTGTAACTTTACGCCTCTCACAACCAAACAAAAGAGGATGTTCCATTGAAACTTGGTACAGATGTTAGGGAAGAGTGTACCAATATAACAAAACAAAAAAATCGATAATCGAAAAATTTGAAATTCGCGAAATTTGAAGAGTCACCTTACTTTTTGAACACACCTCGTATATAATTTTAATGTTGATAATTAAATTAAAAAATTATCAATTAATCATCAAAAGTAGGCTAAAAAATTGTATGAACAGCAATAATATTGAAAATAATCCCAAAGAAAATAAAAGATAAGATGATAACATCAAAATTCTAAACCCATTTGTTCAAATCAGAAAAACCAAAATACCTCTAACACTTAATGTAATATTAGTAGAGTCAATATATATAATTTTAATGTTGATAATTAAATTAAAAAATTATCAATTAATCATCAAAACAAGGCTAAAAAATTGTATGAACAGCAATAATATTGAAAATAATCCCAAAGAAAATGTTGTAGCAGATTTAGCAGCTGAACTAAACGCCATCTCACCAATGTCATTTGAATCGGGTCGCTTCAATTTAGAAGGGGGAGTGTTATCCAACCGGAAAAATAATATTAAGACCTTAGGAAATTCTTAAACATTTCTCAATCGTAGCAACCGCTGAAAATTCTAGCTGCGCTAACAAAAGTTCCCCTCACTTAAGCCGAACCCTGTGAGAACCAAATTCGGGGTAAAATAAACAAATGACCCTTTCCAATCTTAGCAAGCGCTGATTCTAGAATCACTAGCAAAATCTCCCCTCACTCAAGCCAGAGCCTGAATCACATCCGGCCTACTATAGGCCCACAAAGCCCTTAAATTTTCCGCGAAGAGTCCGGTCTAGTCCGAGCCAGTTGCTAACCCTATTATTGTCGAGACATCGATTTATTGACTCTCGATTATTGCATCAGCCAATTGTCCGATTCTCCCTACTTTTGATAATCTCTTTTAATCCCTTTAGATAAAAATTCTCTTAAGCCGAGGTTTAATGATTAATCATTTTTATCAATCAAGGGCAATTCTTTTCGGGAGACACACAAGCTCGGTCTCAATGATATAGGTTAATAATAAGTTACTTGTGAAAATGAAAGAAATGTTAATAAGGTGAACATCTAGAAATAAAAAATATATTTTTTTTTAATATCTGAACCAGTGAATTTAATTTGCACATGGTATTGATGCATGATGCTGAATTAAAAAGTATTAATAACACGAAAGAGAAATATATAATAAAGAACAATAACTGTAGATATTGAATTTATACAAAGTTTTTTATTTCATAATATTATTAGATTAACAATAAAGATATTAGGTATCTGATCTTAAGAGAACATCCAGTAAAACACTATCCTGTCCGTTACATATACGTTGGTGATATTTGCTCCGTGGCTTATTTTCAATTGTTTTATTACAAATGTGATCATCATTTGGAAACAGGTTAGGCTCAGGCTTATCCGAATCAAACGTTTGAGCACACTGCATATTCTCATATTGCTATTCGCTTTGTTAAAGCTGAATAAGTTTTCTTAAAACTTCCTGTGTATCGGATAAGCACGGATAAGACGGATGAGCAGCGGGAGGCTTATCACCAGTTTCTATTTTGTTTTGGTTATTGGGTTGTTATTTTGTGGCGCATGCGCTTTTGGGAGCTTTTGTAGAACTGCTATAGCTCAAAGCTTTTGTTGTTAAGCATGTACTTTATGCATTCGGATTCGCTTTCTTACTAAGTTTATTTGGTTTTGACTTGAACTCCGAATAAAATTTGGAAATTGAATTTCCCCGGTTTATTTATTCTACAGCAATTAAAAACTCTTAGTTGCTCAACACTTTGGTGACCCCGACGTGATCGCACCGCGTTTTGATTATTATGATCAGTTTATGAGTGCCACGGAAACAGTTGATTTTGTTGTAATAACCGTGCACTTACATAAATTACATAATGTCGGAGCGGAAGCCACTGGATCTGCTGCTGCAAGCAGGGGAAGGACGCTACGGAGACTAGTAGAGGTAACCTGCCAAAAAATGAAGGTCCTGCATCAGAAGTTCAAGGATGCGATGCGAACCGAGGACTCATCCGTTATGAGCCTCGAGTCAATGGAGAAGCGTCTGCGTGAACGATTTGCCACGCTCCAGGAAGAATTGGAGGTGATAAATCATAGCGAAAGCGGTAGTGATTTGTATTGGAAATTCTCTCTCGTCCATGAGGACGTGCACGTCCACATCCAGGTGAAAGTTGCCAAGCGCTCCAGTAGAGTTGCTGCCCACTACACGCTATTGGATGGTACCAGTGGTGCTGGTATTTCACCTAATCCCTACACCCCTGCTCCCTCAATGCCCCCGTTGCCGATATCAACATTCAACGCTGGCTATACCAAGTGGCCAGATTTCTTCGCTTTTTTTGTTTTTTTTTCGCGACTCACTTTGCTTGACGTA
>NW_024571779.1:0-15910 GCF_018153835.1 Drosophila eugracilis | reverse complement strand
CAGGCAACAGGCAACAGGCAACAGGCAACAGGCAACAGGCAACAGGAAACTAACAGGCAACAAACAACAGAGCAACAGAGCAACAGAGCGACGCAGGCAACAGGCAACAGGCGGCAGCAGAGCCCCAGCAGGCAGACAGGCCCAGCGACGGAGGCGCAAGAAGGCAACAGGCAAAGCTGGGAGCAGAGCTGACGGCAACAGGCAACGGGCAGGCAGGCGGCAGGCAGACAGGCGGCAGGCAGCAGGCAACGGGGAACAGGCAGCAGGCAACAGGCAAGCAGGCAACGGGGAAGCAGGCAACAGGCGGGGCGCGGGCGGCAGGCAACAGGCAGGCAGGCAACCAGGCAACAGGCAGCAGGCAGCAGGCAACGGGCAACGGGCGACAGGCGCCAGGCAGACAGGCGGCAAGCAGCAGGCAGCGGGCAACAGGCAACAGGCAACAGGAACAACAAGCAACAAGCAACAAGCAACAAGCAACAGGCAACAAAACAACCCAAGCAACAGGCAACAAGCAACAGGCAACAGGCAACAGGCAACAGGCGAAGCGGGCAGCGAGCAGCAAGCAGCAGGCAACAAACAACAAAACCAGCAGGCAGCGAGGCTGGAAACAACAAGCAAAAGCAAGCGAGCAGCAAGCAACAAGCAACAGGCAACAGGTAACAAACAACAAACAACAAGCAACAAGCAACAAGCAACAAACAGGAACAACAAGCAGCAGGCAACGGAACAGCTCAGGCAACAGGCAGCCAAGCAGCAAGAAGCAAGCAAGCAGGCAGAAGCAACAGGCAACAAACCCGCAACAAGCAAGCAAGCAGCAAGCAGCAGGCGGCAGGGCAGCAGGTTTAGGCAGGCAGGAGGCGGGCTAGCAGGCGGCAGGCAGCAGGCGGCAGGCGGCAGGCGGCGGGCGGCAGGCGGCAGGCTGCAGGCAACAGGCAACAGGCAACAGGCAACAGGCAGCAGGCAACGGGCGGCAGGCAGGCAGCAGGCAGCAGGCAACAGGCAACAGGCAACAGGCAACAGGCAACAGGCAACCAGGCAACAGGCAACCGGCAGGCAACAGGCAACAGGCAACAGGCAACAGGCAACCCAGGCAACAGGCAGGCAGCAGGCAACAGGCAGCAGGCAACAGGCAACAGGCAACAGGCAACAGGCAACAGGCAACAGGCAGCAGGCAACAGGCAAGCAGGCAGCAGGCAACAGGCAACAGGCGGCAGGCAGCAGGCGACAGGCAGCGGCCTGGCAGGCGACAGGCAACAGGCAACAGGCGGCAGGCAGCAGGCTAACAGGCAGCAGGCAACAGGCGACAGGCGGCAGGCAGCAGGCAGCAGGCGGCAGGCAACAGGCAACAGGCAACAGGCGCAGGCAACAGGCAACAGGCAACAGGCAACAGGCAACAGGCAACAGGCAACAGGCAACAGGCAACAGGCAACAGGCAGCAGGCAACAGGCAACCGGCAGCAGGCAGCAGGCAACAGGCAACAGGCAACAGGCGCGGCAGGCAACAGGCAACAGGCAACAGGCAACAGGCAACAGGCAACAGGCAACAGGCAACAGGCAGCAGGCAACAGGCAGCAGGCAGCAGGCGACAGGCAGCCAACAGGCAGCAGGCAACAGGCGGCAGGCAGACAGGCAGCAGGCACAGGCAACAGGCGGCAGGCAGCAGGCGGCCAGGCGGCAGGCCCAGGCAATCCCAGCACAGGCAACAGGCGCAGCAGGCTGAGGCAGCAGGCAGCAGGCAACAGGCACAGGCGGCGGCAGGCGGCAAACCGGCAGGCAACAGGCAACAGGCAACAGAGCGGCAGGCGAAGCAGGCGGCAGGCGGCAGGCGGCAGGCGGCAGGCGAGCAGGCGGCAGGCGGCAGGCGGCAGGCTAACAGGCGGCAGGCGGCAGGCGGCAGGCGGCAGGCGGCAGGCGGCAGGCGGCAGGCGGCAACGGCGACAAGCGACAAGCAACAAGCAACAAACAACAAACAACAGGCCACAGCCGCAGGCAACAGGCAACAAGGCCCAACAAGCAACAGGCAACAGGCAACAAGGCAACAGGCAACAAGCTGACCCAGGCAACAGGCAACAGGCAACAGAGCAACAGGCAACAGGCAACAGGCAGCAGGCGGCAGGCAACAGGCAACAGGCAACAGGCAGCAGGCAACGCGGGCGGCGGGCGGCAGGCTGACAGGCAGCAGGCAGCCAGGCAACAGGCAGACAGGCAACAGGCAACAGGCAACAGGCGGCGGGCGACAGGCGGCAGGCAGCAGGCAACAGGCAACAGGCAACAGGCGGCAGGCGGCAGGCGGCAGGCAACCAGGCAACAGGCAGCAGGCAACAGGCAACAGGCGGCAGGCAACAGAGCAGCTTAGGCAACGCCAGGCGGCAGGCGGCAGGCGGCAAGCGGCGGGCGGCAGGCGACAGGCGACAGGCAGCAAACGGCAAGCGGCAGGACAACAGGCGGCAGGCGGCAGGCAACGAGGCAGGCGTGAACAGGCGGCAGGCAACAGGCGGACAGGCAACAGGCGGCAGGCAGCAGAGCGGCAGGCGGCGAGCTGACAGGCGGCAGGCGGCGGGCAACAGGCGGCAGGCGGCAAGGCTGACAGGCAGCAGGCAACAGGCAACAGGCAACAGGCAGCGGGCAGGCGGCAGGCGGCAGGGCGGCAGGCGGCAGGCGGCAGGCTGACAGGCGGCAGGCGGCAGGCTGACGGCGGCAGGCGGCGGGCAGCGGGCGACGGGCAGCAGGCGGCGGGCTGACAGGCGGCAGGCGGCGGGCCGGCGGGCGGACAGGCGGACAGGCGGCGGGCGGCAGGCTGGCGGGCGGCAGGCGGCAGGCGGCAGGCGGCAAGCAGCAGGCAACGGCAGGCAAACAACCAGGCAAACAGGCAGCAGGCAACAGACGGCAAGCAACAAACAGGCAACAACGGCGGGCAACAGAGCGGCAAGGGCACAGACGACAGAGCGGCTAACGGCAAACGGCAGGCGGCAAACAGGCGGCAGGCAGCAGGCAGCAGAGCAACGGGCAACAAACAGGCAACAGGCAGGCAGGCGGCAGGCGAAGCGGGCAACAGGCGGCCGGCGGCAGGCGGCAGGCGGCAGGCGGCTGGGCGGCCCAGGCAACGAGCAGGCGGCAGGCGAGCAGGCGGCAGGCAACGAACCAAGCAAGGCAACAGGCGGCAGGCAGCAGGCAGGCTGAGCTGCACGAGAACGGCAGGCGGCAGGCGGCAGGCGCTTGGCTGGAGGCAGACCCAGGCAACAGGCAACAGGCAACAGGCGGCAGGCGGCAGGCGGCAGAGCGGCAGGCGGCAGGCGGCAGGCGGCAGGCGGCAGGCGGCGGGCGGCGGGCGGCGGGCGGCAGGCGGCGGGCGGCAGGCGGCGGGCAGGCGGCAGGCGGCAGGCGGCAGGCGGCAGGCAGCAGGCAAGCAGGCGGCAGGCGGCAGGCAACAGGCAACAGGGCAACAGGCAACGCGAAACAGCAAACGGCAGGCAACAGGCAACAGGCAACAGGCAGCAGGCAACAGGCAACAGGCAGCAGGCGGCAGGCGGCAGGCGGCAGGCGGCAGGCAGGCGGCAGGCGGCAGGCAACAGGCAATAGGCGGCAGGCAGCAGGCGGCAGGGCAGGCGGCAGGCGGCAGGCGGCAGGCGGCAGGCGGCAGGCAGACAGGCAACAGGCAACAGGCAACAGGCGGCAGGCGGCAGGCGGCAGGCGGCAGGCAGGCGGCAGGCAGCAGGCGGCAGGCGGCAGGCGGCAGGCGGCAGGCGGCAGGCGGCAGGCGGCAGGCGGCAGGCGGCAGGCGGCAGGCGGCAGGCGGCAGGCGGCAGGCGGCAGGCGGCAGGCTGACAGGCGGCAGGCGGCAGGCGGCAGGCGGCAGGGCGGCAGGCGGCAGGCGGCAGGCGGCAGGCGAGCAGGCTGACAGGCGGCAGGCGGCAGGCGGCAGGCGGCAGGCGGCAGGCGGCAGGCGGCAGGCGGCAGGCGGCAGGCGGCAGGCGGCAGGCGGCGGGCGGCAGGCGGCAGGCGGCAGGCAGGCGGGCAGGCAGCAGGCAACAAGCAGCCGGCAACAGGCAACAGGCAACAGGCAACACCGCAGCAGCAGCAGGCAACAGACGGCAGGCAGCAGGCAACAAGGCAGCAGAGCAACAGGCAACAGACACAGGCAACAGGCAACAGGCCAACAGGCAACAGGCAACAAGCGGCAACAGGCAACAGCAGGCAACAGGCAGCAGGCAACAGGCAACAGCAGAGCAACAAACGGCCGGCAACAGGCAACAGGCAGCAAACAGGCAACAGGCAACAGGCAACAGGCAACAGGCAACAGGCAGCAGGCAACAGGCAACAGGCAACAGGCAACAGCAGAGCAACAAACGGCAACAGGCAACAGGCAACAGGCAACAGGCGGCAGGCGACGGGCAGGCAGACGGCAGGCGGCAAGGCAACAGGCGGCAGGCAACAGGCAACAGGCGGACAGGCAACAGGCGACAGGCGGCAGGCAACAGGCTGCAGGCAGGCGGCAACAAACAGGCAACAGACCAGCAGGCAACAGGCGGCAGGCGGACAGGCGGCAGGCAGCAGGCGGCGGGCGGCAGGCGGACAGGCGGCAGGCGGCGGGCGGCAGCGGCAGGCGGCAGGCGGCAGGCGGCAGGCGGCAGGCGGCAGGCGGCGGGCGACGGCAACGGGCGACAGGCAACAGGCAGCAGGCGGCGGCGGCGGCAGGCGGCAGGCGAGCAGGCGGCAGGCAACAGGCGGCAGGCGGCAGCGCGGCGGCAGGCGGCAGGCGGCAGGCGGCAGGCGGCAGGCGGCAGGGCGGCAGGCGGCAGGCGGCAGGCGAAGCGGCGGCAGGCGGCAGGCGGCAGGCTGACAGGCGGCAGGCGGCAGGCAACAGGCGGCAGGCTGACAGGCAACAGGCGGCGGGCTGAAACGGCAGGCAACAGGCAGGCAGGCAACAGGCGACAGGCGGCAGGCGGCAAGCGACAGGCAACAGGCAACAGGCAACAGGCAACAGGCGGCAACAGGCAACAGGCGGCCCAGGCGGCAGGCGGCAGGCGGACAGGCGGCAGGCGGCAGGCGGCAGGCGAGCAGCGGCAGCAGGCGACAGGCAGCGGGCAGGCAAGCAGGCGGCCCAGGCAGCAGGCGGCAGGCGACAGGCAGGCGGCGGGCGGCAGGCGGCAGGCAACAGGCAACAGGCGGCAGGCGGCGGGCGGCAGGCGGCAGGCGGCAGGCGCGCAGGCGGCAGGCGACGGGCGGCAGGCCGGCAGGCGGCAGGCTGACGGGCGGCAGGCGGCAGGCTGACAGGCGGAGCGGCAGGCGGCGGGCGGCAGGCGCGCAGGCGGCAGGCGGCAGGCGGCAGGCGGCGGGCGGCAGGCGGCAGGCGGCAGGCGGCAGGCGGACGGGCGGCAGGCGGCGGGCGGCGGCGGCGGCAGGCGGACCGGGCGGCAGGCGGCAGGCGGCAGGCGGCAGGCGGCAGGCGGCAGGCGGACGGGCGGCAGGCGGCAGGCGGCAGGCGGCAGGCGGGCGGCAGGCGGCAGGCGGCAGGCGGCAGGCGGCAGGCGGGCGGCAGGCGGCAGGCGGCAGGCGGCAGGCGGCAGGCGGCAGGCGGCAGGCGGCAGGCGGCAGGCGGCAGGCGCGGCGGGCGGCAGGCGGCAGGCGGCAGGCGGCGACGGCGAGGCGGGCGGCAGGCGGCGGGCGGCAGGCGGCGGGCGGCAGGCGGCAGGCGGCAGGCGGCAGGCGGCAGGCGGCAGGCTGACAGGCGGCAGGCGGCAGGCGGCAGGCGGCAGGCGGACGGGCGGACGGGCGGCAGGCGGCAGGCGGCGGGCGGCAGGCGGCAGGCGGCAGGCGGACGGGCGGTGACAGGCGGCAGGCGGCAGGCGGCGGGCGGCGGGCGGCGGCGGGCTGACGGGCGGCGGGCGGCGGGCGGCGGGCGGCAGGCGGCGGGCGGCAGGCGGCGGCAGGCGGCAGGCTGACGGGCTGACGGGCGCGGGCGGCGGGCGGCAGGCGGCAGGCGGCAGGCGGCAGGCGGCAGGCGGCGGGCGGACGGGCGACGGGCGGCAGGCGGCGGGCGGCGGGCGGCAGGCGGACGGGCGGCGGGCGACGGGCGACGGGCGGCAGGCGGCGGGCGGCAGGCGGCAGGCGGCGGGCGGCGGGCGGCAGGCGGCGGGCGGCAGGCGGACGGGCGACGGGCTGACGGGCGGCAGGCGGCGGGCGGCGGGCGGCGGGCTGACGGGCGGCAGGCGGCAGGCGGACGCGGCGACAGGCGGCAGGCGGCAGGCGGCAGGCGACGGGCGGCAGGCGGCAGGCGGCGGGCGGCGGCAGGCGGCAGGCGGCGGGCGGGCGGCGGGCGGCGGGCGGCAGGCGGCAGGCGGACAGGCGGCGGGCGGCAGGCGGCAGGCGGCAGGCGGACGGGCGGCGGGCGGCGGGCGGCAGGCGACTGACAGGCGGCAGGCGGCAGGCGGCGGGCGGCAGGCGGCAGGCGGCGGGCGGCGGGCGGCAGGCGGCGGGCGGCAGGCGGCGGGCGGCAGGCGGCAGGCGGCGGGGCGGCAGGCGGCAGGCGGCAGGCGGCGGGCGGCGGGCGACGGGCGGCAGGCGGCAGGCGGCAGGCTGACGGGCGGCGGGCGGCAGGGGCGGCAGGCGGCAGGCGGCAGGCAGCGGGCGGGCGACAGGCGGCAGGCGGCAGGCGGCAGGCGGCAGGCGGCAGGCGGCAGGCAGGCGGACAGGCGGACAGGCGGCAGGCGGCGGGCGGCAGGCGGCAGGCGGCAGGCGGCAGGCGGCAGGCGGCAGGCGGCAGGCGGCAGGCGGCAGGCGGCAGGCGGCAGGCTGACAGGCGGCAGGCGGCAGGCGGCAGGCGGACAGGCGGCAGGCGGCAGGCGGCGGGCGGCAGGCGAGCGGGCGGCGGCGGCGGCAGGCGGCGGGCGGCGGGCGGCGGGCGGCAGGCGGCAGGCGGCAGGCGGCAGGCGACAGGCGGCAGGCGGCGGGCTGACAGGCGGCAGGCGGCGGGGGCGGGCAGGCGGCGGGCAGGCGACGGGCTGACGGGCTGACAGGCGGCGGGCGACGGGCTGACGGGCGGCAGGCGGCAGGCGGCAGGCGACGGGCTGACGGGCGGCGGGCGGCGGGCTGACGGGCGGCGGGCGGCAGGCTGACAGGCGACAGGCGGCAGGCGGCGGGCAGGCGGCAGACGGGGCGGCGGGCGGCAGGCGGCGGGCGGCGGGCGGCGGGCGGACAGGCGGCAGGCGGCGGGCTGACAGGCGGCAGGCGGCGGGCGGCAGGCGACGGGCGGCGGGCGGACGGGCGACGGGCGGACGGGCGGCAGGCTGACGGGCGGCGGGCGGCAGGCGGCAGGCGGCAGGCGGCGGGCTGACGAGGCGGCAGGCGGCGGGCGGCAGGCGGCAGGCGGCAGGCGGCAGGCGGCAGGCGGCGGGCGGCAGGCGGCGGGCGGCCGGCTGACGGGCGGACGGGCTGACGGGCGGCAGGCGGCGGGCGGACGGGCGGCAGGCGGCAGGCGGCGGGCTGACGGGCGGCGGGCTGACGGGCTGACGGGCGGCAGGCGGCAGGCGGCAGGCGGCGGGCGGCGAGGCGGACAGGCGGCAGGCGGCGGGCGGCAGGCGACAGGCGGCAGGCGGCAGGCTGACGGGCAGGCGGCAGGCGGCGGGCGGCAGGCGGCGGGCGGCGGGCTGACGGGCGGCAGGCGGACAGGCGGCGGGCGACGGGCGACAGGCGGCAGGCGGCAGGCGGCAGGCGGCAGGCGGCAGGCGGACGGGCGGACAGGCGGCAGGCGGCAGGCGGCAGGCGGCAGGCGGCAGGCGGCAGGCTGACAGGCGGCGGGCTGACGGGCGGAGGCGGCAGGCGGCGCAGGCGGCCGGCGGACGGGCGGCAGGCGGCAGGCTGCAGGCGGCGGGCTGACGGGCGGCAGGCGGCAGGCGGCAGGCGGCGGGCGGCAGGCGGCAGGCGGCAGGCGGCGGGCGAGCAGGCGGCAGGCGGCAGGCGGCAGGCGGCAGGCGGCAGGCGGCAGGCGGCAGGCGGCGGCGGCAGGCGGCGGCGGCGACGGGCGGCAGGCGGCAGGCGGCGGGCGGCGGGCGGACAGGCGGCAGGCGGCAGGCGGCGGCAGGCGGCAGGCGGCAGGCGGCAGGCGGCAGGCTGACAGGCGGACGCAGGCGGCAGGCGGCAGGCGGCAGGCGGCGCGGCAGGGCGGCAGGCGGCGGGCGGCAGGCGGACGGGCGGCAGGCGGCGGGCGGCAGGCGGCGGGCGGCGGGCGGCAGGCTGACGGCAGGCGGCAGGCGGCAGGCGGCAGGCGGCAGGCGGCGGGCGGCAGGCGGCAGGCGGCAGGCGGCAGGCGACGGGCGGCAGGCGGCAGGCGGCAGGCGGCAGGCGGCGGGCGGACGGGCGGACGGGCTGACAGGCGGCAGGCGGCAGGCGGCAGGCGGCAGGCGGCGGGCTGACGGGCGGCAGGCGGCAGGCGGCAGGCGGCGGGCGGCGGGCGGCGGGCGACAGGCGGCAGGCGGCTGACAGGCGGCAGGCGGCAGGCGACGGGCCGGCAGGCGGCAGGCGGCGGGCGGCGGGCGGCAGGCGGCGGGCGGCGAACCGGGCGGCAGGCGGCGGGCTGACAGGCGGCGGGCGGCGGGCGGCAGGCGGCAGGCGGCAGGCGGCGGAGCGGCTGACGCGGGCGGCGGGCGGCAGGCGGCAGTCGGCCAGTCGGGCTGTCCGCGGTCTGTCGGTCTGTCAGTCTGACGTCGGCAGTCTGTCAGTCTGTCGTCTGGCTCAATCTGTCAGCTCTGGCTCCAGTCCCGGCCGACCGCGCGCCTGCAGCGCCGCTCGGCTCACGGCCGCCAGCACTGCAGCCTGCAGCCTCAGTGCCACAGCAACTGTCGACAGCGGCAATCTGTCAGTCTGTCAGCTCTGCATCAGTCTGCCTCAGCTCTATCCAGTCTATCAGGCTCATCAGTCTGACGTCTGTCAGTCTGTCAGTCTGTCAGTCTGTCAGTCTGTCAGTCTGTCAGTCTGTCAGTCTGTCAGTCTGTCAGTCTGTCAGTCTGTCAGTCTGTCAGACTGTCAGTCTGTCAGTCTGTCAGTCTGTCAGTCTGTCAGTCTGTCAGTCTGTCAGTCTGTCAGTCTGTCAGTCTGTCAGTCTGTCAGTCTGTCAGTCTGTCAGTCTGTCAGTCTGTCAGTCTGTCAGTCTGTCAGTCTGTCAGTCTGTCAGTCTGTCAGTCTGTCAGTCTGTCAGTCTGTCAGTCTGTCAGTCTGTCAGTCTGTCAGTCTGTCAGTCTGTCAGTCTGTCAGTCTGTCAGTCTGTCAGTCTGTCAGTCTGTCAGTCTGTCAGTCTGTCAGTCTGTCAGTCTGTCAGTCTGTCAGTCTGCCAGTCTGTCAGTCTGTCAGTCTGTCAGTCTGTCAGTCTGTCAGTCTGTCAGTCTGTCAGTCTGTCAGTCTGTCAGTCTGTCAGTCTGTCAGTCTGTCAGTCTGTCAGTCTGTCAGTCTGTCAGTCTGTCAGTCTGTCAGTCTGTCAGTCTGTCCAGTCTGTCAGTCTGTCAGTCTGTCAGTCTGTCAGTCTGTCAGTCTGTCAGTCTGTCAGTCTGTCAGTCTGTCAGTCTGTCAGTCTGTCAGTCTGTCAGTCTGTCAGTCTGTCAATCTGTCAGTCTGTCAGTCTGTCAATCTGTCAGTCTGTCAGTCTGTCAGTCTGTCAGTCTGTCAGTCTGTCAGTCTGTCAGTCTGTCAGTCTGTCAGTCTGTCAGTCTGTCAGTCTGTCAGTCTGTCTGTCAGTCTGTCAGTCTGTCAGTCTGTCAGTCTGTCAATCTGTCAATCTGTCAATCTGTCAGTCTGTCAGTCTGTCAGTCTGTCAGTCTGTCAGTCTGTCAGTCTGTCAATCTGTCAGTCTGTCAATCTGTCAGTCTGTCAGTCTGTCAGTCTGTCAGTCTGTCAGTCTGTCAGTCTGTCAGTCTGTCAGTCTGTCAGTCTGTCAGTCTGTCAGTCTGTCAGTCTGTCAGTCTGTCAGTCTGTCAGTCTGTCAGTCTGTCAGTCTGTCAGTCTGTCAGTCTGTCAGTCTGTCAATCTGTCAGTCTGTCAGTCTGTCAGTCTGTCAGTCTGTCAGTCTGTCAGTCTGTCAGTCTGTCAGTCTGTCAGTCTGTCAGTCTGTCAGTCTGTCAGTCTGTCAGTCTGTCGGCAGGCGCGCAGGCAGCCGTCAGGCGGCAGGCTGTCAGGCGGCCAGGCTGTCAGGCGGTCAGGCTGTCGGCGGCAGGCGGCGAGGCGGGCAGGCGGCAGGCGGCCAGGCGGCAGGCGGCGGGCGGCAGGCTGACAGGCGGCAGGCAGGGCGACGGGCAGGCGGCAGGCGGCAGGCGGCGAGCAGGCGGCAGGCGACAGGCGGCAGGCGGCAGGCGGCCAGGCGGCAGGCAACAGGCGGCAGGCGGCAGGCGACGGGCGACCAGGCGGCAGGCTGGCGGCCGCAGGCGGCCCAGGCGGCAGGCGGCAGGCGGCAGGCGGCAGGCGGCAGGCGGCAGGCGGCAGGCTGACAGGCGGCAGGCGGCAGGCTTGGGCGGCAGGCGGCAGGCGGCAGGCGGCGGGCGGCGGGCGGCAGGCGGCGGCGGACAGGCGGCGGGCGGCAGGCGACAGGCGACAGGCGGCAGGCGGACAGGCGGCAGGCGGCAGGCGGCAGGCGGCAGGCGGCGGGCGGCAGGCGGCAGGCGGCAAGGCGAAGCGGGCAGCAGGCGGCGGGCGGTGGCGGCAGGCGGACAGGCGGCAGGCAGCAGGCGGCAGGCGGCAGGCGGCAGGCGGCAGGCTGACAGGCGGCAGGCGGCGGGCCCGGCAGGCAGCAGGCGGCAGGCGGCAGGCGGCAGGCGGCAGGCGGCAGGCGGCAGGCGGCAGGCGGCAGGCAGGCAGGCGGCAGGCGGCAGGCGGCAGGCGGCAGGCGGCAGGCGGCAGGCGGCGAAACAGGCGGCGAGGCGGCAGGCGGCAGGCGGCAGGCGGCAAACGGCAGGGCGGCAGGCGACAGGCGGCAGCGGCAAGGCGGCAACAGGCGGCAGGGCAGGCGGCAGGCGGCAGGCGGCAAGGCGGCAGGCGGCAGGCGAGGCGGAGGCAGGCAGCAGGCGGCAGGCGGCAGGCGGCAGGCGGCAGGCGGACAGGCGGCAGGCGGACGGGCGGCAGGCCAGGCAGCGGGCTGACAGGCGGCAGGCGGCAGGCGGCAGGCGGCAGGCGGCCAGACTGAAGGGCGGCAGGCGGCAGGCGGCAGGCGGCAGGCGACAGGCGGCAGGCAGACAGGCGGCAGGCGGCAGGCGGCAGGCAACGGGCGGCAGGCGGCAGGCGGCAGGCGGCAGGCGGCAGGCAACCTGGCAACAGGCGGCAGGCGAAGCAGGCGGCAGGCGGCAGGCGGCAAGCGGCAGGCGGCAGGCGGCAGGCAACAGGCAACAGGCAGCAGGCAGGCGGCAGGCGGCAGGCGGACAGGCGGCAGGCGGCGGCGGCAGGCGGCAGGCGGCAGGCGGACAGGCGGCAGGCGGCAGGCGGCAGGCGGCAGGCACGGCGGCAGGCGGCAGGCGGCAGGCGGCAGGCGGCAGGCGGCAGGCGGCAGGCGGCAGGCGGCAGGCGGCAGGCGGCAGGCGGCGAGGCGGCGGGCGGCAGGCGGCAGGCGGCAGGCGGCAGGCGGCAGGCGGCAGGCGGCAGGCGGCAGGCGAGCGGAGCAGGCGGCAGGCGGCAGGCGGCAGGCGGCAGGCGGCAGGCGGCAGGCAACAGGCGGCAGGCGGCAGGCGGCAGGCGGCAGGCGGCAGGCGGCAGGCGGCAGGCGGCAGGCGGCAGGCGGCAGGCGGCAGGCGGCAGGCGGCAGGCGGCAGGCGGCGGGCGGCAGGCGGCAGGCGGCAGGCGGCAGGCTGACAGGCGGCAGGCGGCAGGCGGAGGCGGCAGGCGGCAGGCGACGGCAGGCGGCAGGCGGCGGCGGACGGCAGGCAGGCGGCAGGCGGCAGGCGACAGGCGGCAGGCGGCAGGCAGCAGGCGGCAGGCGGCAGGCGGCAGGCGGCAGGCGGCAGGCGGCAGGCGGCAGCGGCAGGCGGCGGGCGGCAGGCGGCAGGCGGCAGGCGGCAGGCGGCGGGCGGCAGGCGGCAGGCGGCAGGCGGCAGGCGGCAGGCGGCAGGCGGCAGGCAGGGCGGCGGGCAGGCGCAGGCGGCAGGCGGCAGGCGGCAGGCGGCAGGCGGCAGGCGGCAGGCGGCAGGCGACGGCAAACGGCAGGCAGCAGGCAGCAGGCGGGCGGCAGGCAACAGGCGAACAGGCAACAGGCTGACAGGCAACAGGCGGCAAGCGGCAGGCAACAGGCGGCAGGCGGCAGGCAGCAGGCAACAGGCTGGCCGGGCGAAGCAGGCGGCAGGGCAACAGGCAACAGGCAACCCAGGCAGCAGGCAACAGGCAGCAGGCAACAGAGCAGCAAGGGCGAGCGGGCCGGCAACAGGGCGGCAGGCGGACAGGCAACAGGCAGGCGACAGGCGGCGAGGCGGCAGGCGGCAGGCGGCGGGCGGCAGGCGACAGGCGGCAGGCGGGCGGCAGGCGGCGGGCGGCAGGCGGCAGGCGGCCAGGCCGGCGAGGGCGGCGGGCGAGGCGGCAGGCGGCAGGCGGCAGGCTGACAGGCGGCAGGCGGCAGGCGGCAGGCGACAGGCGGCAGGCGGCAGGCAACAGGCAGGCCCGGCAACAGGCAACCGGCAACAGGCAGGGCAACAGGCAACAGGCAACAGGCAGCAGGCAACAGGCGGCAGGCGGCAGGCAACAGGCAACAGGCGGCAGGCAGCAGGCGGCAGGCGGCAAGGCAGGCTGAGGCGGCAGGCGGCAGGCAGCAGGCGGCGGCAGGCGGCAGGCTGACAGGCGGCAGGCGGCAGGCGGCGGGCGGCAGGCGGCAGGCGGCAGGCGGCAGAGCGGCACAACAAACAACAAACTGAACAAACAACAAACTGACCAGGTGACAAGCGGCAAACAACAAACAACAAGCAACAAACAACAACGACAAACAACAAACTAACAAACAACAGACAACAAACAACAAGGCTTAACAAACAACAGACGAGCAACAAACGGCAGGAGCAGCAGGCGGCAGGCAGCAGGCGGCAGGCGGCAGGCAGCAGGCGGCAGAGCAGGCAGGCAGGCTGACAGGCAACAGGCAGCAGGCGGCAGGCAGCAGGCAACAGGCGGCAGGCGGCAGGCAGCAGGCAGCAGGCAGCGGGCACGGGCAACAGGCGGCAGGCGGCAGGCGGCAGGCGGCAGGCGGACAGGCGGCGGGCGGCAGGCGGCAGGCGGCAGGCGGCGGGCGGCGGGCTGACAGGCGGCAGGCGGCAGGCGGCAGGCGGCAGGCGGCAGGCGGCGGCCTGACGGGCGAGCAGGCGGCCAAGCGACAGGCGGCAGGCTGACGGGCGGCAGGGGCGGGCTGACGGGCCGGCCAGGCGGCGGGCGCGGGCGGCAGGCGGCGGGCTGACAGGCGGCGGGCTGACGGGCGGCAGGCGGGCGGCAGGCGGCGGGCGGACAGGCGGAGCAGGCGGCAGGCGGCAGGCGGGCTGACGGGCTGACGGGCGGCGGGCGGCCAGGCGGCAGGCTGACGGGCGGCGGGCGGCCGGCGGCGGGCGGCCGGCGGCGGGCCGCAGGCGGCGGGCGGACAGGCGGCGGGCGGCAGGCGGCCGGCGGCGGGCGGCAGGCGGCGGACGGGCGGGCGACAGGCGGCAGGCGGCGAGGCGGCGGGCTGGCGGGCGGCGGGCGGCGGGCGGCGGAGGCGGCAGGCGGCAGGCGGCAGGCGGCGGCGGGCGGCAGGCGACAGGCGGCGGGCGGCGGGCGGCGGGCTGCGGGCGGCGGGCGGCGGGCGGGGCTGACGGGCGGCAGGCGGCGGGGCAGGCGACAGGCGGCAGGGCGGCGGAGCAGCAGGCCGGCAGGCGGCAGGCAGCAGGCGGCAGGCGGCGGGCGGCAGGCCACGGCAGGCGGCAGGCGACGGGCAGCAGGCGGCAGGCGGCAGGCTGACAGGCGGCAAGCGGCAGGCGGCAGGCAGGCAGGCGGCAGGCGGCGGGCGGCAGGACGCCAGGCGGCAGGCCACCGGCAGGCAGCGGGCAACAGGCGGCAGGCAGAGCGGGCAGCAGAGCGGCAAGCGGCGGGCAGCAAGCGGCAGGCGGCAGGCAAAGGCGACAGACGGACGGGGCGACGGGCGGCGGGCGGCGGGCGGCGGGCGGCAGGCGGCGGGCGGCCAGGCGGCGGGCGGCAGGCGGCAGGCGGCGGGCGGCGGCGGGCGGCGGGCGGCGGGCGGCGGGCAGCAGGCGGCGGGCCAACAGGCTGACAGGCGGCGGGCGGCGAGGCGGCAGGCGGCAGGCGGCAGACTGACAGGCGGCCGGCGGCAGGCGGCGGGCTGCGGGCAGGCGGCGGGCGGCAGGCGGCAGGCGGCAGGCGACGGGCGGCGGGCTGACAGGCGGCAGGCGGCGGGCGGCGGGGCTGCCGGGCGGCGAGCTGACAGGCGGCAGGCGGCGGACGGCAGGCGGCAGGGCGGCAGGCGGCAGGCGGCGGGCGGCAGGCGGCAGGCGGCGGGCTGACAGGCGGCGGGCGACAGGCGGCAGGCGGCAGGCGGCCGGCGGCGGCGGACAGGCGGCGGGCGACGGGCGACGCAGGCGGCAGGCGGCAGGCGGCAGGCGGCAGGCGGCGGGCGGGCGGCAGGCGGCAGGCGGCGGGCGACAGACGGCGGGCGGCAGGCGGCGGGCGGCGGGCGGCAGGCGACGGGCGGCAGGCGGCAGGCGGCAGGCGAACGGGCGGCGAGGCGGGCAGCGGGCGGCGGGCGGCGGGCGGACAGGCGGCAAGGCGGCAGACGGCCCGGGCCGGCAGGCGGCAGGCGGCAGGCGGCGGACGGCAGGCGGCAGGCGGAACGGCAGGCGGCAGGCGGCAGGCGGCAGGCTGACAAGGCGACAGGCAGCGGGCGGGCGACAGCGGCGGGCAGGCGACAGGCGGCAGGCGGCGAGGCGGCAGACGCGGCAGGCGGCAGGCGGCAGGCGGCAGGCGGCAGGCGGCAGGCCGGCAGCGAGCAGGCGGCAAGCGACAGGCGGCCCGGGCGGCGGGCGACGGGCGACGGGCGAGCAGGCGGCAGGCGGCAGGCGACGGCCAGGCGGGGCAACAGGCGGCAGGCGAGCTGACCGGGCGGGCCGGGCAGACAGGCAGGCGGCAGGCGGCAGCGGCGGCAGGCGGCAGGCAAAAAAAGGCAGGCGGCAGGCAACAGGCGACAGGCTGACAGGCGGCGGGCAGCAGGCAGCGGGCTGACAGGCGGCAGGCGGCAGGAGACGGAGCAGGGCGGCAGGCGGCAGGCAGCGAGGCAACGGGCTGACCCGGCGGCGGGCGGCGGGCGGCAGGCAGCGAGGCGGCGGGCAGCGGGCTGACAGGCGGCGGGCGGCGGGCGGCAGGCGGACAGGCTGACGGGCGGCAGGCTGACAGGCGGCAGGCGGCGGACGGCGGCAGGCGGCAGGCGGCAGGCGGCAGGCGGCAGGCGGCAGGCAGAGGCAGGCGGCAGGCAGGCGGCAGGCGGCAGGCGGCAGGCGGCAGGCGGCAGGCGGCAGGCGGCAGGCGGCAGGCGGCAGACGGCAGGCGGCAGACGGACAGGCGGCAGGCGGACAAGCGGCGGGCGGACGGGCCGGCGGGCCTGCAGGCGGCAGACCTGCAGGCGGCGGAGCGGCGGGCGGCGGGCGGCAGGCGGCGGGCGGCGGGCGGCGGGCTGACAGGCGGCAGGCTGACGGGCGGCGAGGTGACAGGCTGACGAGGCGGCAGGCGGCAGACTGACAGGCGGCGCGGGCCGAGCCCCGGGCGGGCGGGCGGCGGGCACGGCAGGCGGCAGACTGACGGGCGACGGGCGGGCATTGGGCGACAGGCGGCAGGCGGCAGGCGGCGCTGCCACCGCTGGCTGCGGCAACAGGCGGCAGACTGACGAAGGCTGACAGGCGGCGGGCGGCAGGCGGGCGGCAGGCGGC
>NW_024571778.1:0-2016 GCF_018153835.1 Drosophila eugracilis | reverse complement strand
CAACAGGCAACAGGCAACAGGCAACAGGCAACAGGCAACAGGCAACAGGCAACAGGCAACAGGCAGCAAGAGCAACAGGCAACAGGCAACAGGCAACCCAGGCAACAGGCAACAGACGGCAGCAGGCAACCGCAGGCGGCAAGCAAGAGCGGCAGACTGAGCAGACCCAACAGCAGCGCAGGCAACGGGCAGCAGGCAACCCAGGCAGCTTGGGCAACCGGGCAGAACAGGCAGCCAGGCAGCGGGGCAACAGGCAACCAGGCCTTGGGCAACAGGCAACAGGCAAACAGGCAACCCAGGCAACAGGCAGGGAGCAGCAGGCAGCAGGCCAGCAGGGCAACGAGGTGGCTTGAGGCTGACAGGCAAGCAGGCAGAAGCAGGCAGGCTGGGCAACAGGCAACAGGCAACAGGCAAGCAGGGCAGCAGGCAACAGGCAACAGGCAACAGGCAACAGGCAACAGGCAACAGGCAACAGGCAACAGAGGCAACAAAAAGGGCAAACAGGCAACAGACGGCAGGCAGCAGGCAACAGGCACCCAGGCAGCAGGCCCAGCAGGCAACAGGCAACAGGCAACAGGCAGCAGGCAGCAGGCCTCGAGCAGCAGGCAACAGGCAGCAGGCAACAGGCAACTTGAGCAACAGGCAACAGGCAACAGGCAACCAGGCAACAGGCAACAGGCAGCAGGCAACAGGCAGCAGGCAACGGGCAAGCAGACTGACAGGCGAAAGCGGAGCCCGAAGCAGGCAGCTTGAGGCAACAGGCAACAGGTTGGCTGGGCCCAGCAGGCAGCAGGCCGCAGGCGAAGAGCCCAGGCAACCCCGGGCAGCAGGCCCAGCAGGCGGCGGGCCCCGAAGCAGGCAACTTCCCCAGACCCCAACCGCCCCAACAGGCAACAGGTAACCAGAGCAACAGGCAACAGGCAGAAACAGGCAAAGCAAAAAGGCAACAGGCAGCAAGGAGCAACCCCAGGCGACAGCAGGCAACAGGATTAGCAAGAGCAACAAACAGCAAACAACAAACTAACAAACAACAAACAACAGCAACAGAGCAACGAGCAACGAGCAACAACACCCAACAGAGAACTTAACGGAAACTGGCACAGGCAACAGGCAACAGGCAACAGGCAATGCAGCAGGCAGCAGCCAGGCCAAGCAGGCAGCAGGCAACGGGCAGCGGAAGCTGACGCAGGCAACAGGCAGCAGCGGCTTGGGCGAGCGAGGCAGCAGGCAACCAGAGCTGACAGGAAAAGGCAACAGCAACAGGCAACTGAGCCGGCGGGCAAGCAGGCGGCAAGGCAGCAGGCAGACAGGCAGCGGAGCAGCGCTGGAGCAACAGGCAACAGGCAACAGGCAGCAGCAGCAGGCAACAGGCAACAGGCTTAATGGCAGCAGGCAACAGGCAACAGGCTTAACAGGCAACAGGCAACAGGCAACAAGTGGCGCAGGCAACACAGGCAACAGGCAACAGGCAACAGGCAACAGGCAACAGGCAACAGGCGCAGAGCAGCAGGCAGCAGAACAGGCAGCTTGGAGCAGCCATTGGCTCCCAGGCAACAGGCAACAGGCAACAGGCAGAAAGCGGGCAGCAGGCAGCAGGCTGACGGGCAGCGGGCAACAGGCAAGCGGAGGCAACCCAGGCGAGCGGGCCGGCAGGCTCCCGGCCAGACCCCAGCAAACTGGCAAACCGAGAAAGCAGGCAACAGGCAACAGGCAACAGGCAACAGCCCCCAGCCCAGGCAGCAGGCTCAGCAAAGGCAGCAGGCAACAGAGGCAAGCAGGCAACAGGCAACAGGCTAACCGAGCAATGGCTGGGCAACAGGCAACAGAGCAACAGGCAACAGGCAACAGGCAACAGGCAACAGGCAAGCCAGGCAAAAAAAAAGCAGGCAGGACAGGCAACAGGCAACAGAGCAACAGACAGCTGAAGCAGGCAACAGCCAAAAAGCAGGCAACAGGCAGCAAGGCAACTTGAGGCAACAGGCAACAGGCAACCCAGGCGGCCAGGCAGCAGGCAAC
>NW_024571777.1:0-17633 GCF_018153835.1 Drosophila eugracilis | reverse complement strand
AACAGGCAACAGAGCAACAGGCAACAGGCAACAGAGCAACAAGCAACAGGCAACAAAACAACAAAAACAGGCAACTTAGGCAACAGGCTTGGCAAACAGCCAAGAGCTAACAAACAACAGAGCAACAAACTAACAAACAGCAAACTAACAAACTAACAGAAGCAACAAACTAACAAAACAGCACAAACTAACAAACAACAGGCAACAGGCCGGCAGGCGGCAGGCAAGCAGGCGGCAGGCGGCAGGCGGCAGGCGGCAGGCAGCAAGGCGGCAGGCGGCAGGCGGCAGGCACGGCGGCAGGCTGTAGGCTGAACGGCAGGGCGGCAGGCGGCAGGCAGCAGGCGGCAGGCAGGCAGGCGGCTGGGCGAAGCAGGCAGCAGGCGGCAGGCGCGGAGCTGACAGGCGGCAGGCTGACGAAGCAGGCGGCAGGCTGACCCCGGGCTGACGGGCTGACAGGCGGCAGGCTGACCGGGCCCCGACGGGCGGCAGGCAAGGCAGACGGCAGAGCTGTACGAGGCTGACGGGCTGACGGGCGGCGGGCGGCAGGCGGCAGGCGAAGCGGGCGGCGGGCAACAGGCTGACAGGCTGACGGGCGGCTGACAGGCGGCGGAGCGGCGGGCGGCGGGCTGGCGGGCGGCAGGCTGACGGGCGGCGGGCTGACGGGCGACGGGCCGGCGGGCTGACAGGCGGCAGGAAGCTGACGGAAGCGACGGGCGGCGGGCGGCGGGGCTGACAGGCGGTGGCTGACGGGCGGCGGGCTGACAGGCTGACGGGCTGACGGGCTGACGGAGCGGCAGGCGGCGCAGGCAACAGGCGGCAGGCGGCAGGCGGCAGGCCGGCGGGCGGGCAGAGGCGGCCGAGCTGACAGGCAAGGCAGGCGGCAGGCGGCAGGCGAAGCAGGCGGCAGGCCGGGCGGCAGGCGGCGGGCGGCAGGCGGCAGGCGGCGGGCTGACGGGCGGCAGGCAAGGCAAGGCGGCAGGCCGGCAGGCGACAGGCTGACGAACTGACTGACAGGCGCCCGAAGCAGGCGGCAGGCGGCAGGCTGACAGGCGGCAGGCGGCAGGCGGCCGGCAGGCAGGCGGCAGGCGGCAGGCGGCAGGCAGCAGGCAGCAGGCGGCAGGCGGCAGGCGGCGAGCTGGCAGGCGGCAGGCGGCAGGCGGCGGGCGGCAGACTGACAGAGCTGACCCAGGCTGACAGGCGGCAGGCGGCTCAGGCCCCAACAGGCAACAGGCGAAGCAGGCGGCGGGCTGACGGGCTGACGAACTGACGAACTGAGCGGCAGGCGGCGGGCTGACGGGCGGCGGAGCTGACGGGCTGCCACACGGGCGGCGGGCGGGCTGACAGACGACGGGCGGGCTGACAGGCGACAGACGTGGGCGGCGGGCTGACGAGCTGACAGGCGACAGGCTGACAGGCAACAGGCAACAGGCAACAGGCAACAGGCAACAGACGGCAGGCAACAGGCAACAGGCAACAGGCAACAGAGCAACAGAGCAGAAAGCCTGAGCAACAAACACTTAAGCAACAAGGCAACAGAGCAACAGGCAGCTAGGCAACAAACTAACCAAACAACAGAGCAACAGGCCCCCAACTAGGCAACAGGCAACAGGCAACAGGCAACAGGCGGCAGACGGCAGGCGGCAGGCTGACAGCGGCAGGCGGCAGGCGGCAGGCGGCGGGCGGCTGGAGCTGACAGGCGACAGCAGGCGGCAGGCGGCAGGCGGCAGGCGGCAGGCTGACAGGCGGCAGGCGGCGGGCGGCGGCAGGCGGCAGGCGGCAGGCAGCAGGCGGCAGGCGGCCGGAGCGGCAGGCTGACGGGCTGACAGGCGACGGAGCGGCAGGCGACACGGCCTCAGGCGGCAGACTGACCGGGCGGCGGGCTGACGGGCGGCAGACTGACAGCGGGCCGAAGCCGACTGACAGGGCGGCCCGGCCGGCGGGCCGGCAGGCTGACCCGGGCGGCGGGCTGACCGGGCTGACGGGCGGCGGGCGGCGGGCTGACAGAGCGGCGGGCCCGGACAGGCAAAAGGCAGACTGAACAGGCAGCGACTGACAGCGGCAGGCGGCGGGCTGACGGGCGGCAGGCGGCAGGCGGCAGACTGACAGGCGGCAGGCGGCAGGCGGCGGGCGGCGAACTGGCAGGGCCCAGGCGGCAGGCGGCGGGCGACAGGCGGCAGGCGGCAGGCGACGGCAGGCGGCAGGCTGACGGGCTGACAGGCGAAGCGGGCGCGGGCTGACAGGCAGCGGGCGGCAGGCGACGGGCTGACGGGCTGACGGGCGGCAGGCGGCGGGCGGCGGGCGGCGGGCGGGCGGGCGGCGGGCGACCGAACTGACGGGCTGACGGAGCTGACGGGCTGACAGGCCCCCGGCGGCGGGCTGACGGGCAGAGCGGGCGGCGGGCGCGACGGGCTGACGAACTGGTTACGGGCGGCAGGCGGCGGGCTGACGAGCTGACAGACTACAGGCAACAAACTGACAAACTGACAAGCAGCAAACTGACAAACTGACAAGCTGACAAACGCTGACAAACTGACAAACTGACAAGCGGCAAACTGACACGACAAGCGGCATGAACTGACAGTTAACTGACAAGCTGACAAGCTGACAAACTGACAAACTGACAAGCAGCAATTAACCAGCAAGCGGCAACTGACAAACTGACAAACTGACAAACGGCAAGCAGCAAGCAACCGGCAGAAGCGGCCAGCGGCAGGCGGGCGGGCGGGCGGCAGACGGCAAGGCCGGCGGAGCTGCTTACAGGCGACGGGCAGCGGGCGGCGGAGCGGGCGAACTGATACGGAGCTGACGGGCTGACAGGCGGCCGGGAGCTGACAGGAGCTGACAGGCAGAAGCAGACCGGGAAGCAGGCAACAGGCAACCGATAACAGGCTGGAACTGATACAGGCGGCAGACTGACAGGCAACAGGCAACAGGCAACCTTGACAAACAGGCAACAGCAACAGGCACGGCAACAGGCAACAGGCGACAGGCGGCAGGAAGGCAGGCAACAGGCGACGGGCAGCAGGCGGCAGGCGGCGGGCAGACAGGCTAACGGGCTGCAGGCAACAGGCGACGGGCGGCAGGCCGACGGGCAACAGGCGCGACAGGCGGCGGGCAACAGGCAACGGGCAGACAGGCGGCAGGCAACGGGCGGCAGGCGGCAGGCGGCAGGCGGCAGGCAACAGGCAGGCAACTGGCAACGGCGGACGGGCGGACGGGCGGCGGGCCGGCAGGCGGCTGGCTGACAGGCGGGCAGCCGAGGCGGCAGGCGACGGGCTGACAGGCGGCGGGCTGAGCGGCAGGCACCAGGCAACGGGCGGCGGGCTGACAACCAGGCACGGGCGGCAGGCAACGGGCAACAGGCGGCAGGCTGACAGGCAGCAGGCAGCAGGCGGCAGGCAACAGGCAACAGGCAACAGGCAACAGGCAACAAACAAGCAGACCCGGAAGCAACAAGCAACAGGCAACAGGCAACAGGCAACAAGCAACAGGCAACAAGCAACAGGCAACAGGCAACAGGCAAACAGGCAACAGAGCAGCAGGCAACAGGCGGCGGGCGGCAGGCAACAGGCAGCAAGGCGGCAGGCGGCAGGCAACAGGCAGCAGGCTGACAGGCAGCAGGCGACGGCGACAGGCGGCAGGCGGCAGGCGGACAGGCAACAAGCGGCAGGCGACAGGCAACAGGCAGCAGGCAACAGGCAAGCTGACAGGCAGGCAACAGGCTGACAAGCTGACAGGCGGCAGGCAGCAGGCGACAGGGCCGGGCAACAGGCAACAGGCAAACAGGCAGCAGGCAGACAGGCAACAGGCAACAGGCAACAGGCAGGCGACCAGGCAGCAAACGGCAACAGGCAACAGGCAAACAGGCAACAGGCGACAGGCGGCGGGCAACAGGCTGACAGGCAGACAGGCGCCTTGGGCGGCAGGCAACCGGGCGGCAGGCTGACAGGCAGGCGGCAGGCGGCAGGCAGCAGGCTGACAGGCGGCAGGCGGCAGGCGGACAGGCTGACAGGCGGCAGGCGGCCGGCGGCGGAGGCGGACAGGCGGCAGGCGGCAGAGCGGCAGGCGGCAGGCGGCAGGCGGCAGGCGACAGGCGGCAGGCGGCAGGCGGCAGGCGGGCAGGCGGCAGGCGGCGGGCGGCAGGCGGCAGGCGGACAGGCGGCAGGCGGCAGGCAGCAGAGCGGCAGGCGGCGGCAGGCGACAGGCGGCAGGCAGGCGGCAGGCGGCAGGCGGACAGGCGACAGGCAACAGGCGGCAGGGCGACAGGCGGCAGGCAACAGGCAACAGGCAACAGGCAACAGGCAACAGGCGGCAGGCGACAGGCGACGGGCAGCAGGCGGCAGGCGGCAGCGGGCGACAGGCGGGCAGGCGGCAGGCGGACAGGCAGGCGGCAGGCGGCAGGCGGCAGGCAACAGGCAACAGGCGGCAGGCGGCAGGCAACAGGCCACAGGCAACAGGCAACGGGCAGACAGGCGGCAGGCGACGCAGGCGACGGGCGGCAGGCGACGGGCTAGCAGGCAGCAGGCGACAGGCAACAGGCAACAGGCGACAGGCAACAGGCGCAGGCGGCGGGCGGGCAGGCGGCGGGCGGCAGGCGGCGGGCAACAGGCAACAGGCGGACAGGCGGCAGGCAGGCGGCAGGCGGCAGGCGACAGGCAGCAGGCGAGCAGGCGGCAGGCTGACAGGCAACAGGGCCAGCAGGCAGCAGGCAACAGGCGGCAGGCAACAGGCCCAGGCAACAGGCAGCAGGCAACAGGCAACAGGCAACAGGCAACAGGCGGCAGGCAACAGGCAGGCGACAGGCAACAGGCAGCAGGCAGGCGGCAGGCAGGCAGGCGGCAGGCGGCAGGCAACAGGCGACCCAGGCGGCGGGCGGCAGGCGGCAGGCGGCGGGCGGACAGGCGGCAGGCTGACGGGCGGCGGGCGGACAGGCGGACAGGCACGGCAGGCGGCAGGCGGCAGGCGGCGGGCGGCAGGCTGGCAGGCGACAGGCGGCAGGCGGCAGGCGGCAGGCGGCAGGCGGCAGGCGGCCGGCGGCAGGCAGCAGGCGAGCAGGCAACGGGCAACGGGCAGGCGACAGGCGGCAGGCAACAGGCGACGGGCGAACAGGCGGCAGGCGGCAGGCGGCAGGCAACGGGCGACCGGCAGGCGGACAGGCGGCAGGCGGCAGGCGGCAGGCAACAGGCGGCCGGCAGGCGGCAGGCGGACGGGCGGCGGGCGGGCACAGGCGGCAGGCGGACAGGCGGCAGGCGACAGGCGACAGGCGGACAGGCGACAGGCGGCAGGCTGACAGGCGGCGGGGGCTGACGGGCGACAGGCAAGCGGGCAACGGGCGAGCGAGGCGGACAGGCAGCAGGCAACAGGCAGCAGGCGACGGGCAACAGGCAGCAGGCGACAGGCGGCGGGCGGACAGGCGGCAGGCGGCAGGCAACAGGCAGCAGGCGGCAAGGCGACAGGCGGCAGGCGGCAGGCGGCAGGCGGCAGGCGGCAGGCTGACAGGCGGCAGGCGGCGGGCGGACGGGCGGCGGGCGGCAGGCGGCAGGCGGACAGGCACAGGCGGCAGGCAGCAGGCGGCGGGCGGCAGGCGGCCGGCAGGCGGCGGGCGGACGGGCGGCAGGCGGCAGGCGGCGGGCGGCGGGCGGCAGGCGGCAGGCGCCGGGCGACAGGCGGCAGGCGGCAGGCGGCAGGCGGCAGGCGGGCAACAGGGCGACAGGCAACAGGCGACAGGCGGACGGGCAACAGGCAACAGGCAGGCAGCAGGCAACAGGCAACGGGCGAACAGGCAACAGGCAACAGGCAACAGGCAGCAGGCGGCAGGCGGCAGGCGGCAGGCGGCAGGCGGCGGCAGGCGGCAGGCGGCAGGCGGCAGGCGGCAGGCGGCGGGCGGCAGGCGGCAGGCGGCAGGCGGCAGGCGGACAGGCGGCAGGCTGACAGGCTGACGGGCGGCAGGCGGGCAGACGGGCAGACGGCGGGCGGCAGGCGGCGGGCGGCAGGCGGCCGGCGGCAGGCAGGCAGGCAGGCGGCGGGCGAGCAGGCGGCAGGCGGCAGGCGGACAGGCGGCAGGCGGCAGGCAGCAGGCGGCAGGCGGCAGGCGGCAGGCTGACAGGCAACAGGCAACAGGCAGGGCAGGCGACAGGCGGCAGGCGGACGGGCGGCAGGCGGCAGGCAACAGGCGGCGGCTGACAACGCGGCAGGCGGCAACAGGCAACAGGCAACAGGCGGCAGGCAGGCAAGCAGGCAACAGACAGGCAACAGGCAACAGGCGGCAGGGCGGCAGGCGGCAGGCGCAGGCAGGCGGCAGGCGACAGGCGGCAGGCGACAGGCGGGCAGACGGGCGACAGGCTGACGGGCGACGGGCGGCAGGCGGCAGGCTGACGGGCGGCAGGCGGCAGGCGGCAGCGGCAGGCTGACAGGCGGCAGGCGACGGCAGGCGACAGGCGGCAGGCGGCAGGCGGCAGGCGGCGACAGGCAGCAGGCAGACAGGCAGCAGGCAGCAGGCACGGGCAGGCGGACAGGCTGACAGGCAGCAGGCGGCACAGGCGACGGGCAGGCGAGCAGGCAGCAGGCGGCAGGCGGCAGGCGGCAGGCAGCAGGCAACAGGCAACAGGCGACAGGCAACAGGCAACAGGCAACAGGCGGGCCAGGCAGGCGGCAGGCGACAGGCGGCGGGCGGCGGGCGGCAGGCAGGCGGGGCGGCGGGCGGCAGGCGGCAGGCGACGGGCGGCAGGCTGACAGGCGGCAGGCGACGGGCTGACGGGCGGAGGCTGACAGGCTGACAGGCGGCAGGCGGCGGGCGGCGGGCGGCAGGCGGCAGGCGGCAGGCGGCGGGCGGCGGCGGGCGGCAGGCTGACGGGCGGCGGGCTGACAGGCGGCAGGCGGCGGGCGGCAGGCGGCAGGCGGCAGGCGGCAGGCGGCGGGCTGACAAGCGGACGGGCGACAGGCGACAAACTGACGGGCAAGCGGGCTGACAGGCTGACGGGCTGACGGGACAAGCTGACGGAGCTGACAAACTGACAAGCGGCAAGCAAGGACAAGCGACAAGCTGACAAGCGGCAGACTGACAAACTGACAAGCTGACAAGCGGCAAACTGCAAACTGACAAACTGACAAGCTGACAAACTGACAAGCTGACAAGCGAAACTGACAAACTGACAAGCGACAAACTGACAAACTGACAAGCGGCAAACTGACAAGCTGACAAACTGACAAGCGGCAAACGGACAAACTGACAAGCGGCAAGCGGCAAACTGACAAACTGACAAGCTGACAAGCGGCAAACTGACAAACTGACAAGCGACAAACTGACAAGCGAGCAAACTGACAAGCGGCAAACAAGCGACAAACTGACAAGCTGACAAGCGACAAGCGGACAAGCTGACAAGCGGCAAGCGGCAAACTGACAAGCGACAAGCTGACAAGGCGACAAACTGACAGGCTGGCAAGCGGCAAGCGGCAAACTGACAAGGCTGACAGGCGGCAAGCGGCAAACGGCGGCAGGCGACAGGCGGCAGGCGGCAAGCGGCAGGCGGCAGGCGGGCGGCAGGCGGCAGGCGGCAGGCGACAGGCAGGCTGACAGGCGGCAGGCGGCAGGCGGCAGGCGACAGGCGGCAGGCGGCAGGCGGCAGGCTGACAGGCTGACAGGCGGCAGGCGGCAGGCGGACAGGCGGCAGGCGACAGGCTGACGGGCAACGGGCAGGCAGGCGGCAGGCGGCAGGCGGCAGGCTGACAGGCGACAGGCGGCGGGCAACAGGCAGGCTGACAGGCGGCAGGCGGCAGGCTGACGGCAGGCAGGCAACAGGCAACAGGCAACAGGCAACAGGCGACAGGCAACGGGCGACGGGCGACAGGCGACGGGCGGCAGGCTGACAGGCGGCAAAGGCGGCAGGCACAGGCAGGCGGACAGGCAACAGGCAACGGGCAGACAGGCGGCAGGCGGCAGGCGGCAGGCGGCAGGCGGCAGGCGACAAGCGACAGGCGGCAGGCGGCAGGCGGCAGGCGGCGGGCGGCAGGCGGCAGGCGGCAGGCGGCAGGCAACAGGCAACAGGCGGCAGGCGGCAGGCGGCAGGCGGCAGGCGGCAGGCGGCAGGCAACAGGCAACAGGCGGCAGGCGACGGCAGGCGGCAGGCAGGCGGGCTGACAGGCGGCAGGCGGCGGGCGGCAGGCAACAGGCGGCACGGGCGGACAGGCGGACAAGCTGACAGGCGACAGGCGGCGGCAGGCGGCAGGGCAGGCTGACAGGCGGCAAACGACAGGCGGCAGACGAGGCGGCAGGCGACGGGCGGCAGGCGACAGGCGGACAGGCGGCAGGCGAACGGGCGACGGGCGACAGGCGGCAGGCGACAGGCGGCGGCAGGCTGACAGGCGGCAGGGCGACAACCGGCAGGCGGCGGGCGGCAGGCTGACAGGCGGCAGGCGGCAGGCGGCAGGCGGCAGGCGGCAGGCGGCAGGCGGCGGGCGGCAGACGGGCAGCAGGCGGCAGGCGGCAGGCGGCAGGCGGCAGGCGGCAGGCTGACAGGCGACAGGCGGCAGGCGGCAGGCGACAGGCTGACAGGCAGCGGGCAACGGGCGACAGGCGGCAGGCTGACGGGCGACAGGCGACAGGCGGCTGACAGGCGGCAGGCGGCAGGCGGCAGGCTGACAGGCGACAGGCGGCAGGCGGCAGGCGGCAAACTGACAAGCTGACAGGCGGCAAGCGGCAAACAGGCTGACAGGCGACAAGCGGCAAGGGCAGACGGGCAGCGACAAGCGGACAGGCTGACAAACTGACAAGCACAGGCTGACAAGCCACAAGCGGCAAACGCAAACTGGCAAACGACAAGGCAGACAAGCGGCAAGCGGCAAGCTGACAGGCAACAAGCAACAAGCAGACAAGCAGACAGCGACAGGCAGCAGGCAAGCGGCAAACTGGCAAGTGACAAGCAACAGGCGAGCAGGCGACGGCAGGCGACAAGCGACAGGCGACGGGCTGACAGGCGGCAGGCGGCAGGCGGACAGGCGGAGGCAGCGGCAAACGGACGGGCAGGCAGGCTGACAGGCGGCGGGGGGCAAAGGCGGCAGGCGGCAGGCGACAGGCGGGCAAACGACGGGCGGACAGGCGGCAGGCTGACAAACTGACAGGCGGACAGGCGGACACAGGCAAGCGACAGGCAGGCTGACGGCGCTGACGGGCTGACAGGCGGCGGCAGGCGGCAGGCTGACGGGCCAGCGACGGGCAAGCGGGCGCACGAACTGACAGGCTGGCGACAGGCGGCGGACCGAACGGGCGGCGGGCAGACAGGCTGACAGGCTGACAGGCGGGGCAGGCGGCAGGCTGACAGGCGGCAGAACAGGCTGACGGGCGACGGGCGAGCGGGCGGGCAGCGGGCGGGAGCGGGCGGGCGGAAGGCTGACAGGCTGACAGGCGGCGGGCGCGCAAGGCGGCAGGCGGCAGGGCGGCCAGGCAAGCAGGCAGGCTGACGGGCGGCAGGGGCTGACAGGCTGACGCAGGCGGCAGGCGGCAGGCGGCAGGCGGCGGGCTGACAGGCGGCGGGCAGGCAGGCGGCGGGCGGACGGGCTGACAGGCGGCAGACGGGCGGCAGGCGGCGGGCTGACAGGCGGGCGGCGGGCGAAGCGGCAGGCGGACAGGCGGCAGGCGGCAGGCGGCGACAAGCGGCAGGCGGCAGGCGGCAGGCTGACAGGCTGACAGGCGGCAGGCTGACAGGCGGACAGGCGGCGGACGGCAGACGGCAGGCGGCAGGCGGCAGGCTGACAGGCGGCAGGCGCGGCAGGCTGACAGGCAACAGGCAGCAGGCGGCAGGCGACAGGCAGGCGGCAACTGACAGGCGGCAGGCGGCGGGCGGCAGGCTGACAGACGGGCGGCAGGGCTGACAGGCGGCTGACAGGCGGACGGCGGCAGGCGGCGGGCTGACAGGCGGCAGGCTGACGGGCTGACAGGCGCAGGCGGCAACAAGACAAACGGGCGGACAGACAGACGGGCTGACGGAGCTGAAAGGCAACAAGCTGACAAACGGCAAACTGACAAGCTGACAAACGGCAGGCCGACAGGCGGCAGGCAAGACTGACAGGCTGACAGGCTGACAGGCTGACAAGCAACGACAAACAACAGACAGCAGGCAGGCAGACAGGCAACAGACAACAGGCAACAGGCTGACAGAGCGGCAGGCTGACCAGGCAGCAGGCAGCAGGCAACGGGCTGACAAGCGACAGGCGGCAGGCGCAGGCGACAGGCAAGGCAGGCGGCAGGCAGCAGGCAGACAGGCGGCAGGCTGACGGCTGACAGGCGGCAGGCGGCAGCGGCGGAGGCGGCAGGCTGACAGGCGACGGGCTGACAGGCAGACTGACAGGCGGACGGGCTGACAGCTGACAGGCGGCAGGCGGCGGACGACGGGCAACAGGCGGCAGGCGGCAACGGGCGGCAGGCGACGGGCGGCGGGCGGCAGGCGGACAGGCGAGCAGGCTGACAGGCGGCAGGCGGCAGGCGGCAGGCGGCAGGCGGCAGGCGGACAGGCTGACAGACTGACAGGCAACAGGCACGGGCAACGGGCGACGGGCAGCAGGCGGCAGGCAACAGGCAACAGGCGACAGGCAACAGGCGGCAGGCAACAGGCGACAAGCAAGCAGGCAGCAGGCAGACAACAGGCAACCAGGCGGCAGCAGGCGGGCAGGCTGACAGGCAGCAGGCGACAGGCAACAGGCCCAGGCAGCAGGCGACAAGCGGGGGCTGACAGGCGAACAGGCAACAGACAGGCTGACAGGCGGCAGGCTACAGGCAACAGGCGGCAGGCGACCAGGCGACAGGCACTGACAGGCAACAGGCAAGCGGGCAAACGGCAACAGGCAACAGGCAACAGGCAACAGGCAACAGGCAACAGGCAGACAAGCGGCAGGCAGGCAGGCGACAAACTGACACAGGCAACAGACAGGCAGCAGGCAACAAGCAACAGGCGGCAAGCGGCAAACGGGCAGGCGGCAGGCGGCAGGCGGCAGGCAACAGGCGACAGGCAACAGGCGACAAGCTGACAAGCTGACAGGCTGACGGCAGACTGACAGGCGGCAGGCCGACAGAAGCGACAGGCTGACAGGCGGCAGACGCAGGCAGCAGGCTGACAAGCTGACAGGCTGACGAGGCTGACAGGCGGAGGCGACAGGCTGACGGAGCTGACAGGCGGCAGACTGACAGACTGGCGGGCTGACAAGCGGCAAACGGCTGACAGGCTGACAAACTGACAAACTGACAAACTGACAAGCGGCAAACTGACAGCTGACAAGCGACGGCAAACTGACAAACTGACAAACGGCAAACTGACAGCGACAAGCGGCAAACTGACAAGCTGACAAACTGACAAACTGACAGGCTGACAGGCGACAAGCTGACAAACTGACAAGCGGCAAGCTGACAAACGACAAGCTGACAAACGGACAAGCTGACAGGCGACAGGCTGACAAGCAGACAAGCTGACAAGCTGACAAACTGACAAACTGACAAGCTGACAAACGGACAAACGACAAACTGACAAGCTGACAAACTGACAAACTGACAAACTGACAAACGGACAAACTGACAAACGGACAAGCTGACAAACTGACAAGCTGACAAACTGACAAACGGACAAACTGACAAACTGACAAACTGACAAACTGACAAGCTGACAAACTGACAAACTGACAAGCTGACAAGCGACAAACTGACAAGCAGGCAAACTGACAAACTGACAAGCGGCAAACTGACAAGCGGCAAACGACAAGCGGCAAGCAGACAAGCAGCAAACTGACAAACGACAAACGGACAGGCGACAAGCTGACAAACTGACAGGCGGCGAGCTGACAGGCTGACAGGCTGACGGGCGACGGGCAGACAAGCTGACAGGCTGACGGAGCTGACAGGCTGACAGGCGACGGGCTGACAGGCTGGCGAACAGGCGGGCAGACCGGCGGAAAGGCGGACGGGCGGACAGACGGCGGCAAGGCAAGGCGGCAGGCTGACAAGGCTGACAGCGGCAGGCGGACAAGCGGGCGGGCTGACAAACTGACAAGCGGCAAGCTGACAGGACTGACGGCAGGCGACAGACTGACAAACTGAGCAAAAGCTGACAGACTGACAGACTGACAAACTGACAGGCGGCGACAGACGCGGCAGGCTGACGGGCTGACAAGCTGACAAACGGCGAGGCTGACAGGCTGACAAACGGACAAACTGACAAGCAGCAAACGGACAAACGGCAAACTGACAAGACTGACAGACTGACAAGCTGACAAACTGACAAACTGACAAGCGGCAAACTGACAACTGACAAACGGACAAACTGACAGGCGGCAAGCGGACAAACTGACAGGCTGACAACTGACGAACTGACAAACTGACCCGCGGCAAACTGACAAGCTGACAGACTGACAGGGCTGAAAACGAGCTGACAGACTGACAGACTGACAGAGCTGACCAAGGCTGACAGGCGGAACAGACAAACTGACAGACTGACAAGCTGACAGGCGGACAGACTGACAGGCAGCGGCACGGCAGGCGACAGGCTGACAGGCGGACAAGCTGACAGGCTGACAAGCAGACAAGCGGCAAACTGACAGGCAACAGCAAACTGGCAAACAGGCAAACGGGCAACAGACAAACTGACAGACTGAAAAACGGAAAAACGGACAAACTGACAAGCGAAAACTGACAAACTGACAAGCTGACAGACTGACGGGCGGAAGCAGACTGACAGGCGGCAGACTGACAAGACGGGCAGACGACGAGGCTGACAAGCGACGGACTGACGGAACGGACGGGCGGACAGGCTGACGGGCTGACAGGCGGGCGGACAGGAGCGGCGGGGCTGACGGGCGGGACTGACAGGCGGGCGGGCTGACAGGCTGACGGGCTGACAGGCGGCAGACTGACGGGCGGCAGGCGACGGGCGGCGGGCGACGGGCTGACCGGCTGACAGGCGGCGGGCGACGGGCAGCAGGCTGACAAGCTGACGGGCTGACGCAAGCAGGACAGGCTGACAGACTGACAAGCGGCAAACGGACAAACTGACAGGCTGACAGGCTGACAAGCGGACAAGCTGACAAACTGACAGACTGACAAGACAGACTGACAAACTGACAAACTGACAAGCTGACAGACGGACAGACTGACAAGCTGACAAACTGACAAACTGACAAACTGACAAGGCGGCAAACTGACAAACTGACAAGCTGACAAGCGACAGACTGACAAGCTGACAAACGACAAGCTGACAAGCGGACAGGCTGACAAGCTGACAAGCTGACAAACTGACAAGCGAACAAGACTGACAAAGGCTGACAGGCACAGCTGACAAACTGACGGACTGACAAACTGACAAACTGACAGCGGCAACTGACAAAGCTGACAGACAACAAGCGGACTGACAAGACTGACAAACTGACAAGCTGACAAGCTGACAGACTGACAAACGGGCTGACAAACTGACAAGCTGACAAGCTGACAAGCTGACAAGCGGCAAACTGACAAACTGACAAACTGACAAACGACAAGCTGACAAACTGCAAACTGACAAGCTGACAAGCGGACAAACTGACAAACTGACAAGCAACTGACAAGCGGACAAGCTGACAAAGCTGACAAACGACAAACTGACAAACGGACAAACTGACAGGCTGACAAACTGACAAGCTGACAAACTGACAAACTGACAGGCGGCAAACTGACAAGCTGACAAACTGACAAACTGACAAACTGACAAGACAACTGAAAGCAACAACTGACAAGCCGCAACAAGCTGACAAACTGACAAACTGACAAACTGACAAACTGACAAGCTGACAAGCTGACAAAACGACAAACTGACAAACTGACAAACTGACGACAAACTGACAAGCTGACAAGCGGCAAGCTGACAAGCGCAAACAGGTGAGCAGGCGCTGACAGACTGACAGGCAGAACAACCGGCAAGACTGACAGACTGACAAACTGACAAGACAAACTGACAAACGGACAAGCTGACAAACTGACAAACTGACAAGCGGACAAACTGACAAACTGACAAACTGACAAACGGCAAACTGACAAGCGGCAAACTGACAAACTGACAGACTGACAGGCGACAGGCTGACAAGCTGACAGGCTGACAAGCGGACAGACGGACAGACTGACAAGGCTGACAAACTGACAGGCGGCAAGACTGACAGGCTGACAAGCGACAAACGGACAGACTGACAGACTGACAGACTGACAGACTGACAGACTGACAAGCTGACAGACTGACAGACTGACAGACTGACAGACTGACAGACTGACAGACTGACAAACTGACAGACTGACAGACTGACAAACTGACAAACTGACAAACTGACAAACTGACAAACTGACAAGCTGACAAGCTGACAAACTGACAAACTGACAAGCTGACAAACTGACAAACCGACAAACTGACAAGCTGACAAACTGACAAGCTGACAAACTGACAAACTGACAAACTGACAAGACTGACAAACTGACAAACTGACAAACTGACAAGCGGCAAACTGACAAGCTGACAAACTGACAAACGGACAAGCTGACAGACAAACTGACAAACTGCAAACTGACAAAAGCTGACAAACTGACAAACTGACAAACTGACAAACTGACAAGCTGACAAGCTGACAAGCTGACAAACGGACAAACTGGCAAACTGACAAGCGACAAACTGACAAGCGGCAAACTGACAAGCAAGCTGACAAACGGACAAACTGACAAACTGACAAACTGACAAGCTGACAAGCTGACAGCTGACAAACTGACAAGCTGACAAGCGGACAAACTGACAAACTGACAGACTGACAAACTGACAAACTGACAGACGGCAAACTGACAAACTGACAAGCTGACAAACTGACAAACTGACAAACTGACAAACTGACAAGCGACAAGCAAGCTGACAAGCGACAAACTGACAAACTGACAGACTGACAAACTGACAGACTGACAGGCTGACAAACTGAGCCGAAAGGCGACAGGCCAACAGGCAAGGCCGAAAGCAACAAGCAGCAGACAGACTGACAGGCTGACAGGCAACAGCTCACAAGCAACAACAAAAACAACAAGGCAGCAGACTGACAAACAGCAAGGAAACAGACAGGCTGACGGAGCAGACAGGCGGCAGACGGAAGCAACAGGCAACAAAGGCAACAGGCAACGGGCGAGCCCGGCAGGCTGACGGCTTAACAGACTGACAGGCGGCAGGGCTGACGGACTGACGGGCGGCGGGTGAGCGACAGGCTGACAGGCGGAGCTGACAAACGGAGGCAACTGACAAGCTGACAGGCGGCAGACGACAGAGCGGCAGACTGACAGGCGGACAAGCGACAAACTGACAAGCGGACAGGCGGACAGGCTGACAAGCGGACAAGCTGACAAGCGGACAGGCGACAAGCGGACAAGCTGGCAAACTGACAAACTGACAGACGCAAACTGACAACGGACAAACTGACAAACGGGCAAACGGGCAAACGACAAGCGACAAACTGACGGGCAAGCTGACAAACTGACAAGACTGACAAGCGACAGGCGGCAGACTGACAAACTGACAAACTGACAAACTGACAAACTGACAAGCTGACAGGCGACAGACTGACAAGCTGACAAACCGACAAACTGACAAGCGACAGGCTGACAAGGGCGGGCGACAGGACTGACGGAGCTGACAAGGCCTGACAGACTGACAGGCGACAAGCGACAGACTGACAGGCTGACAGGCGGCAGACGGACAGACTGACAAGCTGGCAACCCGCAGACCGACAGGCTGACGGGCGGCAGGCGGCGGACTGACGGCGGACAGGCGGGCGGCGGACTGACGGGCTGACAGGCGGCAGGCTGACGGGCGACGGGCGCGACAGGCTGACAGGCGGCAGAGCGAACAGGCAACAGGCGGCAGGCAACAGGCTGACAGGCAGGCAACAGGCAACAGGCAACAGGCAAGGCAGAGGGCCCGGGCAACGGGCAACAGGCAACAGGCAACAGAGCAACAGGCAGACAGAACGGGCAGACAGGCAACAGGCAACAACAGAGCTGACAGGCCCCGGCTGACAGGCTGACGGGCGGCGGGCGACGAACTGACGGGCGACGGGCTGACGGGCGGACGGGCTGACGGAGCTGACGGGCGGACAGGGGCTGACGGGCTGACAGACGGCAGACTGACGGGCTGACGGGCGGCAAAGCGGGCGGACAGACTGACAAGCTGACAAACTGACAGACTGACAGGCTGACAGACGCTGACGGCTGACGGGCTGACAAACTGACAAACTGACAAACTGACAAACTGACAAACTGACAGACTGACAAACTGACAAACTGACAAACTGACAAACGGCAAGACTGACAAACTGACAAGCGGACAAGCTGACAAACTGACAAACTGACAAACTGACAAACTGACAAGCGGAACTGACAAACTGACAAACTGACAAACTGACAAGCGACAAACTGACAAACTGACAAGCTGACAAACTGACAAACTGACAAACTGACAAGCGACAAACTGACAAACTGACAAAGCTGACAAACTGACAAACTGACAAACTGACAAACTGACAAACTGACAAACTGACAAACTGACAAACTGACAAGCTGACAAACTGACAAACTGACAAACGGACAAACTGACAAACGACAGCTGACAAACTGACAAACTGACAAGCTGACAGGCGACGAACTGACAAACTGACAAACTGACAAACTGACAAACTGGACAAACGACAAACTGACAAGCTAAACTGACAAACTGACAAACTGACAAACTGACAAACTGACAAACTGACAAACTGACAAACTGACAAACTGACAAACTGACAAACTGACAAACTGACAGACTGACAGACTGACAGACTGACAGACTGACAGACTGACAGACTGACAGACTGACAGACTGACAGACTGACAGACTGACAGAGTGACAGACTGACAGACTGACAGACTGACAGACTGACAGACTGACAGACTGACAGACTGACAGACTGACAGACTGACAGACTGACAGACTGACAGACTGACAGACTGACAGACTGACAGACTGACAAACTGACAAACTGACAAACTGACAACTGACAAACTGACAAACTGACAGACTGACAGACTGACAGACTGACAGACTGACAGACTGACAAACTGACAAACTGACAAACTGACAAACTGACAAACTGACAAACTGACAGACTGACAAACTGACAAACTGACAAACTGACAAACTGACAAACTGACAAACTGACAAACTGACAAACAGACAAACTGACAAACAGACAAACTGACAAACTGACAAACTGACAAACTGACAAACTGACAAACTGACAAACTGACAAACTGACAAACTGACAAACTGACAAACTGACAAACTGACAAACTGACAAACTGACAAACTGACAAACTGACAAACTGACAAACTGACAAACTGACAAACTGACAGACTGACAGACTGACAAACTGACAAACTGACAAACTGACAAACTGACAAACTGAAAAACTGACAAACTGACAAACTGACAAACCGAACAACCGAACTGACAAACTGACAAACTGACAAACTGACAAACTGACAAACTGACAAACTGGTCAAAAAGACTGACAAACCGACAAACTGACAAACTGACAAACCGACAGACTGACAAACTGGACAAACTGA
>NW_024571776.1:0-5740 GCF_018153835.1 Drosophila eugracilis | reverse complement strand
TAAATTAGAAAAATGGGAAAATTTAAGTTGGCATATTTGATAACGGGTAATATTGTCCATTTTCGCGAGAAATGGATCAAAATTCGCACTTTTAGCTGTGAATGCAGTTTTGTTAGAAATTTAACAAGGAATCGAACGAGATATGCCATTCCAGATTCGAGTAACTATTGGCTTAGTTATAGCCATACTGCAACTTAAATTGAAAAATGGGAAAATTTAAGTTGGCATATTTGATAACGGTAATATCGTCCATTTTGCGAGAAATGGATCAAAATTCGCAATTTTAGCTGTGAATGCAGTTTTGTTAGAAATTTAACAAGGAATCGAACGAGATATGCCATTCCAGATTCGAGTAACTATTGGCTTAGTTATAAGCTAATACTGCAACTTAAATTAGAAAAATGGGAAAATTTAAGTTGGCATATTTGATAACGGGTAATATTGTCCATTTTCGCGAGAAATGGATCAAAATTCGCAATTTTAGCTGTGAACGCAGTTTTGTTAGAAATTTAACAAGGAATCGAACGAGATATGCCATTCCAGATTCGAGTAACTATTGGCTTAGTTATAAGGACAATAATACTGCAACTTAAATTTAGAAAAAATGGGAAAAATTTAAGTTGGCATATTTGATAACGGGTAATATCGTCCATTTTCGCGAGAAATGGATCAAAATTCGGCAATTTTAGCTGTGAAATGCAGTTTTGTTAGAAATTTAACAAGGAATCGAACGAGATATGCCATTCCAGATTCGAGATAACTATTGGCTTAGTTATAGCAATAATACTGCAACTTAAATTAGGAAAAATGGGAAAATTTAAGTTGGCATATTTGATAACGGAGTAATATTGTCCATTTTCGCGAGAAATGGATCAAAATTCGCAATTTTAGCTGTGAATGCAGTTTTGTTAGAAATTTAACAAGGAATCGAACGAGATATGCCATTCCAGATTCGAGTAACTATTGGCTTAGTTATAGCAAATAATACTGCAACTTAAATTAGAAAAAATGGGAAAATTTAAGTTGGCATATTTGATAACGGGTAATATCGTCCATTTTCGCGAGAAATGGATCAAAATTCGCAATTTTAGCTGTGAATGCAGTTTTGTTAGAAATTTAACAAGGAATCGAACGAGATATGCCATTCCAGATTCGAGTAACTATTGGCTTAGTTATAGCAATAATACTGCAACTTAAATTAGGAAAAAATGGGAAAATTTAAGTTGGCATATTTGATAACGGGTAATATTGTCCATTTTCGCGAGAAATGGATCAAAATTCGCAATTTTAGCTGTGAATGCAGTTTAGTTAGAAATTTAACAAGGAATCGAACGAGATATGCCATTCCAGATTCGAGTAACTATTGGCTTAGTTATAGCAATAATACTGCAACTTAAATTAGAAAAAATGGGAAAATTTAGGTTGGCATATTTGATAACGGGTAATATTGTCCATTTTCGCGAGAAATGGATCAAAATTCGCAATTTTAGCTGTGAATGCAGTTTTGTTAGAAATTTAACAAGGAATCGAACGAGATATGCCATTCCAGATTCGAGTAACTATTGGCTTAGTTATAGCAATAATACTGCAACTTAAATTAGAAAAAATGGGAAAATTTAAATTGGCATATTTGATAACGGTAATATCGTCCATTTTCGCGAGAAATGGATCAAAATTCGCAATTTTAGCTGTGAATGCAGTTTTGTTAGAAATTTAACAAGGAATCGAACGAGATATGCCATTCCAGATTCGAGTAACTATTGGCTTAGTTATAGCCATAATACTGCCAGTTAAATTAGGAAAATGGGAAAATTTAAGTATGCACATATTTGATAACGGTAATATCGTCCATTTTCGCGAGAAATGGATCAAAATTCGCAATTTTAGCTGTGAATGCAGTTTTGTTAGAAATTTAACAAGGAATCGAACGAGATATGCCATTCCAGATTCGAGTAACTATTGGCTTAGTTATAGCAATAATACTGCAACTTAAATTAGAAAAAATGGGAAAATTAAAGTTGGCATATTTGATAACGGGTAATATCGTCCATTTTCGCGAGAAATGGATCAAAATTCGCAATTTTAGCTGTGAATGCAGTTTTGTTAGAAATTTAACAAGGAATCGAACGAGATATGCCATTCAAGATTCGAGTAACTATTGGCTTAGTTATAGCAATAATACTGCAACTTAAATTAGGAAAAATGGGAAAAATTTAAGTTGGCATATTTGATAACGGTTAATATCGTCCATTTTCGCGAGAAATGGATCAAAATTCGCAATTTTAGCTGTGAATGCAGTTTTGTTAGAAATTTAACAAGGAATCGAACGAGATATGCCATTCCAGATTCGAGTAACTATTGGCTTAGTTATAGCAATAATACTGCAACTTAAATTAGAAAAAATGGGAAAATTTAAGTTGGCATATTTGATAACGGGTAATATTGTCCATTTTCGAGAGAAATGGATCAAAATTCGCAATTTTAGCTGTGAATGCAGTTTTGTTAGAAATTTAACAAGGAATCGAACGAGATATGCCATTCCAGATTCGAGTAACTATTGGCTTAGTTATAGCAATAATACTGCAACTTAAATTAGGAAAAATGGGAAAATTTAAGTTGGCATATTTGATAACGGTAATATTGTCCATTTTCGCGAGAAATGGATCAAAATTCGCAATTTTAGCTGTGAATGCAGTTTTGTTAGAAATTTAACAAGGAATCGAACGAGATATGCCATTCCAGATTCGAGTAACTATTGGCTTAATTATAGCAATAATACTGCAACTTAAATTAGGAAAAATGGAAAATTTAAGTTGGCATATTTGATAACGGTTAAATTGTCCATTTTCGCGAGAAATGGATCAAAATTCGCAATTTTAGCTGTGAATGCAGTTTTGTTAGAAATTTAACAAGGAATCGAACGAGATATGCCATTCCAGATTCGAGTAACTATTGGCTTAGTTATAGCAATAATACTGCAACTTAAATTAGGAAAAATGGGAAAATTTAAGTTGGCATATTTGATAACGGGTAATATCGTCCATTTTCGCGAGAAATGGATCAAAACTTGCAATTTTAGCTGTGAATGCAGTTTTGTTAGAAATTTAACAAGGAATCGAACGAGATATGCCATTCCAGATTCGAGTAACTATTGGCTTAGTTATAGCAATAATATCTGCAACTTAAATTAGGAAAAATGGGGAAAAGCAGTTGGCATATTTGATAACGGTAATATTGTCCATTTTCGCGAGAAATGGATCAAAATTCGCAATTTTAGCTGTGAATGCAGTTTTGTTAGAAATTTAACAAGGAATCGAACGAGAGATGCCATTCCAGATTCGAGTAACTATTGGCTTAGTTATAGCAATAATACTGCAACTTAAATTAGAAAAAATGGGAAAATTTAAGTTGGCATATTTGATAACGGTAAATCGTCCATTTTCGCGAGAAATGGATCAAAATTCGCAATTTTGGCTTTGAATGCAGTTTTTTAGAAATTTAACAAGGAATCGAACGAGATATGCCATTCCAGATTCGAGTAACTATTGGCTTAGTTATAGCAATAATACTGCAACTTAAATTAGAAAAAATGGGAAAATTTAAGCTGGCATATTTTAAGGAAATCGGGTAATATCATCCATTTTCGTAAGAAAATGGATCAAAATCTCCAATTTTAGCTGTGAATGCAGTTTTGTTAGAAATTTAACAAGGAATCGAACGAGATATGCCATTCCAGATTCGAGTAACTATTGGCTTAGTTATAGCAATAATACTGCAACTTAAATTAGAAAAAATGGGAAAATTTAGGTTGGCATATTTGATAACGGGTAAATTTGTCCATTTTGCGAGAAATGGATCAAAATTCGCAATTTTAGCTGTGAATGCAGTTTTTGTTAGAAATTTAACAAGGAATCGAACGAGATATGCCATTCCAGATTCTGGAGTAACTATTGGCTTAGTTATAGCAATAATACTGCAACTTAAATTAGAAAAAATGGGAAAATTTAAGTTGGCATATTTGATAACGGGAAATATCGTCCATTTTTGCGAGAAATGGATCAAAATTCGCAATTTTAGCTGTGAATGCAGTTTTGTTAGAAATTTAACAAGGAATCGAACGAGATATGCCATTCCAGATTCGAGTAACTATTGGCTTAGTTATAGCAATAATACTGCAACTTAAATTAGAAAAAATGGGAAAATTTAAGTTGGCATATTTGATAACGGTAATATCGTCCATTTTTGCGAGAAATGGATCAAAAATCGCAATTTTAGCTGTGAATGCAGTTTTGTTAGAAATTTAACAAGGAATCGAACGAGATATGCCATTCCAGATTCGAGTAACTATTGGCTTAGTTATAGCCGTAATACTGCAACTTAAATTAGGAAAAATGGTTAAACCAAATATCGCATATTTAATAACGGGAAAATCGTCCATTTTTGCGAGAAATGGATCAAAATTCGCAATTTTAGCTGTGAATGCAGTTTTGTTAGAAATTTAACAAGGAATCGAACGAGATATGCCATTCCAGATTCGAGTAACTATTGGCTTAGTTATAGCAATAATACTGCAACTTAAATTAGAAAAAATGGGAAAATTTAAGTTGGCATATTTGATAACGGTAATATCGTCCATTTTCGCGAGAAATGGATCAAAATTCGCAATTTTAGCTGTGAATGCAGTTTTGTTAGAAATTTAACAAGGAATCGAACGAGATATGCCATTCCAGATTCGAGTAACTATTGGCTTAGTTATAGCAATAATACTGCAACTTAAATTAGGAAAAAAGGGAAAATTTAAGTTGGCATATTTGATAACGGGTAATATTGTCCATTTTCGCGAGAAATGGATCAAAATTCGCAATTTTAGCTGTGAATGCAGTTTTGTTAGAAATTTAACAAGGAATCGAACGAGATATGCCATTCCAGATTCGAGTAACTATTGGCTTAGTTAGAGCAATAATACTGCAACTTAAATTAGAAAAAATGGGAAAATTTAAGTTGGCATATTTGATAACGGTAATATCGTTCCATTTTCGGAGAAATGGATCAAAATTTCGCAATCTTAGCTGTGAATGCAGTTTTGTTAGAAATTTAACAAGGAATCGAACGAGATATGCCATTCCAGATTCGAGTAACTATTGGCTTAGTTATAGCAATAATACTGCAAACTTAAATTAGAAAAAATGGGAAAATTTAAGTTGGCATATTTGATAACGGTAATATTTCCATTGTCGAGAAATGGATCAAAATTCGCAATTTTAGCTGTGAATGCAGTTTTGTTAGAAATTTAACAAGGAATCGAACGAGATATGCCATTCCAGATTCGAGTAACTATTGGCTTAGTTATAGCAATAATACTGCAACTTAAATTAGAAAAATGGGAAAATTTAAGTTGGCATATTTGATAACGGTAATATTGTCCATTTTCGCGAGAAATGGATCAAAATTCGCAATTTTAGCTGTGAATGCAGTTTTGTTAGAAATTTAACAAGGAATCGAACGAGATATGCCATTCCAGATTCGAGTAACTATTGGCTTAGTTATAGCAATAATACTGCAACTTAAATTAGAAAAAATGGGAAAATTTAAGTTGGCATATTTGATAACGGTAATATTGCTCCATTTTCGCGAGAAATGGATCAAAATTCGCAATTTTAGCTGTGAATGCAGTTTTGTTAGAAATTTAACAAGGAATCGAACGAGATATGCCATTCAGATTCGAGTAACTATTGGCTTA
>NW_024571775.1:0-1143 GCF_018153835.1 Drosophila eugracilis | reverse complement strand
TTGCAGTAAGCATTCTTGCTATAACTAAGCCAATAGTTACTCAGAATCTGGAATGGCATATCTCGTTCGATTCATGATAAATTTCTAACAAAACTGCATTCACAGCTAAGATTGCGAATTTTGATCCATTTCTCGCGAAAATGGACAATATAACCGTTATCAAATATGCCAACTTAAATTTTCCCATTTTTCCCTAATTTAAGTTGCAGTATATTGCTATAACTAAACCAATGGATACTCGAATCTTGGATGGCATACCTCTCGTTCGATTCCTTGTTAAATTTCTAACAAAACTGCATTCACAGCTAAAATTGCAGATTTTGATCCATTTCTCTCGCGAAAATGGACAATATTCACCCGTTATCAAAATATGCCAACTTAAATTTTCCCATTTTTTCTAATTTAAGTTGCAGTATTATTGCTATAACTAAGCCAATAGTTACTCGAATCTGGAATGGCATATCTCGTTCGATTCCTTGTTAAATTTCTAACAAAACTGCATTCACAGCTAAAATTGCGAATTTTGATCCATTTCTCGCAAAAATGGATAATATAACCGTTATCAAATATGCCAACGTAAATTTTCCCATTTTTTCTAATTTAAGTTGCAGTATTATTGCTATAACTAAGCCAATAGTTTCTCGAATCTGGAATGGCATATCTCGTTCGATTCCTTGTTAAATTTCTAACAAAACTGCATTCACAGCTAAAATTGCGAATTTTGATCCATTTTTCGAGAAAATGGATGAGCACCCGTTATCAAATATGACAACATAAATTTTCCCTTTTTTCCTAATTTAAGTTGCAGTATTATTGCTATAACTAAGCCAATAGTTACTCAAGCTCTGGAATGAGCATATCCTCGGTCGACTCCTTGGTACCAATTTCTAACAAAACTGCATTCACAACTAAAATTGCGAATTTTGATCCATTTCCGAGTAATGGACAATATTACGTTATCAAATATGACAACATAAATTTTCCCTTTTTTCCTAATTTAAGTTGCAGTATTATTGCTATAACTAAGCCAATAGTTTCTCGAATCTGGAATGGCCTACCTCGTTCGATTCCTTGTTAAATTTCTAACAACACTGCATTCACAGCTAAAATTGCGAATTTCGATCCATTTCTCGCGAAAATGGA
>NW_024571774.1:0-32780 GCF_018153835.1 Drosophila eugracilis | reverse complement strand
GCGAGCGCATGAATTTACGTACATCGCATCGCTGCGTCAGAATGGACCGGGAGTTGTTTGAGCATTGTCGTGCAAAAGCGCTGAGCCGACTGGGGATTCAGTCCGCCAGGGCGTACTATCTATGCTGACCTCAGCCTGTTGCAGCACCATTTGTGCCCTGGTATGCAGGCTACTGTGACGAGACAAGCCAGGCCAGGAGGCAGATCTCTTTGCCTGGGCAGAGGCTTGTAGATCCTGCAGGATGCCCCCAGGTGCCACAGTGTCAACCCCGGCAGGACTGCAGGTGTTTGCTGGAGCCCCGCCCTTTGACTTGGCTGTTGCAATGGCAGTCATAGCTGTTGAGCGTGGATACCCGCTGGAGAGAATCGACTGGCTCTATGTACAGAAGACATCCTTGTATCCAGCTGGACACAAACGAATTGCGCGGATAGGATTTTGATGCCTCCTGTCGGACTGGAGAGAGCAGATGGGAGCGATGGGTGACCACTCGGTCGCGTGACTCACAAGTTCATCCCAGATTGGTGGTCTGGTTCATCGAACCGAATTTTGGATTTTCGATGCGCGCAGGATCTCTGATGACAGGGCATGGGTCGTCTAATGCATTTCGTACAGAAGAGGCCCTCAGTGATCACGTTCATGGCGATCCAAACGAGGGACTGGAGCATATTCAAGTGTGCTTGCTCTTATGCAGACTTGGCAGACCCCCGATGGATCCCGGTCGGTAAGCACGCGTTGGCGGAAGCTACATTTGAAGGATTCGAGAGCAGCGACAGGGACCAGGAGACCGCAGAGTTTGCTGGATGAGGTGTTTCGAAGAAGGGGGCCGTTAGGGTCCATATCCTCGCTTTGTTATGGCGTAGAATATCAGTCTCTTCAATGCGCTATAGCTTTGATGTAAGAGGCGACTAACATGGTAGCCATTCCCCATCCGAGCTTCTTATATATGTATTAAAGGGTAATACAAACTTCGAAATACGGCAGGTGTCTCCGCGACCAATGAGGCCGGCCCCCAGTGGGAGCATCGTGGTGGCTGTGGCTGATACTCCACATCGCGGTAGAATCTTCGAGATTCGATGCGGAGCGTGTTATACAACTCGGGTGCTGCGACCAGCAGAGCAAGGGTGAGTGGAGTTAGATACACCCTCGCCCGGAGGGAGTATGTTGCCCGACACAAAACAAAGCAAGGGACATACTGAGCAGGTACTAGGTGGTTTCCATGTGCATAGAAGAGGCCTAGTCTGGGGTGCCAGCTTTCGGCGTACCATCCGCGCCTGGTGCACTATAAGGCCCAAATCTAGGCATATCTGAGAGTGCCGTGGTTGTAATCCCCCAGTGTGAAACATCGCTGACGTAAAATAAGTCTGAGGATCCGAGACACACGCCCCTGTCTCATTCACTATCGATGAAACCACAGCCAAGGAACGGTCTTCGAACATCATGGGAAAGAAGAACTTATTTGACTCAATCAGTGGTAAGGAATATTACAAGAGTGTAGGAAAGGCGGAGATATTAGACCCTGGGTTTGGTATCAAGCAATGAACACCACCATCACCTTATTGTTTCCTGCCACTTGATTAAATGGAACGTGCATCACTCTCCAGTCATTATTATAATGATATATTTATTATGTTCAGGAAATATTTTGATGCAAGCTTCTTGACTCAAAGTATCACGAGCTTCTTAGTTATATAATTGCAAACAAATTTAATAAAACGGTGATTTATGTATTTTTGATTTGAAAACCTACATAACCCAATACTCAGTAAGATCCAATTCAAGGACACGTCAGGCAGTTTGACTGGGGCGGCACATCTCTCAAATATCAACGAGGTGTCCTGTTACCAGTCAGTGCGACAGAAACCACAACATAGAGCAAAAAGGGCAAATGCTGACTTGATCCGGTGTTCAGTACACTACAGGGACAGCAAAAGCTCGGTCTATCGATCCTTTTGGTTTAGTGAGTTTTTAACAAGAGGTGTCAGAAAGTCAGGGATAATTGGCTTCAGGGCAGGCCGCGTTCATAGCGACGTCGCTTTTTGATCCTTCAAGGATGTCGGCTCTTCCTAATACTTGTGAAGCAAAATTCACCAAGCGTTGATTGACCGCACCCATGCAAGGAACGAGCTGGGCTTGTGAATCAATGTGAGACAGGCGCGGTTTTACCCTACTAATGACAGTAAAACGTTGTTGCGGACAGCATCTCTGCGGTAGTACGAGGGAACCGCAGGTACGGACCAATGGCATTGCACATTTGTTCGAGAACAGTGGTATGACGTTGCTGTCCGTTGGATTATGCCCGAAACGCCTCTAAGGTCGTAATAATCCGTGCTGGACTGTAATGATAAATAAGGGCAATTTGCATTGTAGCGGTTTAAACCAGCTCACTTAAAGTTTAGAATTTACTTCTTATAAACGACAATGGATGTGATGCCAATGTAATTTGTAACATAGTAAATTGGAAGGGATCTCGATCACCCGACGTCATGCTAGTTTATTTATAAAAACATTATTTAATACAATGACAAAGCCTAGAACCAATTGTAAACGACTTTTTGTAACAGGCAAGGTGTTGTAAGTGGTCGAGTAAATGCCATACTTGCGACTCATTGAAGCTTTATCTTGCTTATGATCTGATTAGATGATATGGATGGATGGATTTCTATCATATCTATTTAAAAATATATGTATATATTGACATTGGCTTGTAATATTATTATATATTATTTAATATATAATAATTGCTACAACAAAATGTTTATGTATATACATGATAGGAAAATATAATTATATATATTTTGATATATTTTTAATTATTACGATACAGCTATCATTTTAGTATATATAATTTATAGAACCAGCTTGCTCTTATTGGCTGCCAATGGGAGTCCATAAGTGTCCAATAGTTCCCATTTTGATGAAGGCAAAGAAATGAATTACATCTAATAAGAGAGAGATAAAGAGATATAAAAAGAAAATTAAATAAAGTACAAGACTCATAAAGAGACTAAGTTAATAATATGGAGTCTGGTGTGTCCAATAGTCCCCATAATGGTAAGCCAAATGAAACGTCATCTTATTAGTGACGCCAATAAAAACACTTTACATAAATAAAGAAATTATACAAGTACAAGTCTCATAAAGAGACTAAGTTAATAATATGGGAATCTAGGAAACCAATAGTCCCCATAATGGTAGCCAAATGAAACGTCATCTTATTAGTGACGCCGTAATAAAACACTTCTACATAAATAAAGAAATTATATAAGTACAAGTCTCATAAAAGAGACTAAGTTAATAATATGGGAATCTATAGGTGTCCAATAGTCCCCATAATGGTAGCTAAAATGAAACGTCATCTTATTAGTGACGCCGTAATAAAAGCACTTCTATATAAATAAAGAAATTATATAAGTACAAGTCTCATAAAGAGACTAAGTTAATAATATGGGGGAGTCTATAGGTGTCCAATAGTCCCCATAATGGTAGCCAAAATGAAACGTCATCTTATTAGTGACGCCGTAATAAAAGCACTTCTACATAAATAAAGAAATTATATAAGTTCAAGTCTCATAAAGAGACTAAGTTAATAATATGGGAGTCTATAGGTGTCCAATAGTCCCCATAATGGTAGCCAAAATGAAACGTCATTTATTATGACGCGTAATAAAGCACTAAAGAAAGTCATCTTATTAGTGACGCCGTAATAAAAGCACATTCTATATAAATAAAGAAATTATATACAAGTCTCATAAAGAGACTAAGTTAATAATATGGGAATCTATAGGTGTCCAATAGTCCCCATAATGGTAGCCAACTGAAACGTCATTTTATTAGTGACGCCGTAATAAAACATTTTATATAAAGAAAGAAATTATACAAGTACAAGTCTCATAAAGAGACTAAGTTAATAATATGGGAATCTATAGGTGTCCAATAGTCCCCATAATGGTAGCCAACTGAAACGTCATTTTATTAGTGACGCCGTAATAAAAAACTTTCATATAAAGAAAGAAATTATACAGTACAAGTCTCATAAAGAGACTATTAATAATATGGAATCCATAGAAAACTAATAGTCCCTTTCACTTGTAGCCAAATGAAACGTCATTTTGTGACGCCGTAATAAAAACATTTATATGTAAAGAAAGAATTTATAATAAGTATAACACTAAATATAAAGTAACTAAACTATCTTAATACATTCAAATTCCTCAACAACATGGACGATCGGAAGAAGTAATAAATGAATGAGATTATTATATAGTTATTTCACACACATGTGTAAAATTTATAATTATTATATACTATATATATATATATTTATATTATATATATAAGAAATATACAAGATTTACATTATAATAGAAAATATATAAACATATATAGGTACATATATAAACATAATATTATGTTATCCAATAATGAGATATTTAATATTCATATAAATATATATAATCTATATTGATATGATTTATATATATGATTATATGAAATAATAAAGAAATATATCTATATTTATATTATATGGTAGAAGTGGTATAAGGTCAGACCAGATATACTAACTTCAAAATTTATGTTATAAATAAATATATTGAAGAAATTTATGTGTTAAAAATATTATAAAAATATAATAAGTTATAGTTTGATATAACTTATAATACAATACTTATAGAAAGAATAATAAAAAATATAGCAAGACATATGGAAAATAGAAAACTATAATAATATTAAAACCTTAGTATGAAATTATCAGTTTCACCAAGAAAAAACTAAAACATATATAGTAAAGGGTTGCTGACCAGATATATTGATTCAAACTTATAAGAAATATAATAATAAGAAATTATGTAATATATAATATAAATATGATAAGTTATATATTGATATAAACTTATAAATACAATATTTATATGAAATAATATGAAAAACAGATCTAGCATTATATGGAAAACAGAAAATCCATGATAATATGATGAAAACCTAGTAGCAGAAAAAATGATTTACTTTTACTAGTTGTGTCCAAAAACATATATAGGTAGGCAGTGGTTGAACCAGATATATTGACCAAAACTTATGTTAAGTCAATAAAAAGAAATTATGTATTATACATATAAATATATCAAGTTATATTGATATAACTTATAAATACAATTATTTATATGAAATAATATAAAAATATATATATTATATGGAAAAAATAGAAAAATCCATATGATGAAACCTTAGTATGAAAAAAATGACGTTTTCACTGAAGGCGTGTCCAAAAACATATATAGGTAGGCAGTGGTTGCCGACCAGATATATTGACCAAAACTTATGTTAAGTCAATAATAATAAGAAATTATGCATATACATAAAATATAATAAGTTATATATTGATATAACTTATAAATACAATATTTATATGAAATAATATAAAAATATATATATTATATGGAAAAATAGAAAAATCCATAATATGATGAAACCTTAGTATGAAAAAATGACGTTTTCACTGAAGGCGTGTCCAAAAGATATATATAGGTAGGCAGTGGTTGCCGACCAGATATATTGACCAAAACTTATGTTATGTCAATTATAATAAGAAATTATGTATTATACATATAAATATAATAATTATATATTGATATAACTTATAAATACAATATTTATATGAAATAATATAAAAATATATATATTATATGGAAAAAATAGAAAAATCCATAATAATGATGAAACCTTAGTATGAAAAATGACGTTTTCACTGAAGGCGTGTCCAAAAACATATATAGGTAGGCAGTGGTTGCCGACCAGATATATTGACCAAAACTTATGTTATGTCAATTATAATAAGAAATTATAATATTATACATATAAATATAATAAGTTATATAATATTATAACCTATAAATACAATATTTATATGAAATAATATTATATAATTTATGGCAAAGGGAAAAATATACTACATACAAGAAATAGAATATTTATATAAAATAATATTAAAAATATAATTATCATTATATGGAAAAATAGAAAAATCCATACATAAGAGTATACATCCTGGTGCCAAAAAGAATGAAAATACCCATTTTCAGGACATGTCCAAAACTACTATATGATATTTAATAGCGTTGGCTTATCCATATTGATCAAAATTTACATTATATATATAAATTTTGTTTGAATATTATAAAAAAGGAAAATTTATAATAATAATATTATCCGTATATAAATTTGTTACAATTTTCTCTCTTAGAATATTGAACTTGGCTACGTGGTTAATACTTTGACAGTTCAGATACATTGTTGAAACAGCTACCAAGGTGTTACATATTACTATTTATATAATCCAATCTGTCAAATTATTATCGTTAATTTTCAACAGTGGTAATATACTGTAACTTGATACACTATACTTACCTAACAATTGACTTTCATGAACATCGTTTCTCAGTAATATGTAACTGAGATCAAAGGAATTGTAAAAATATATTTTATATAAGTGTGTCTGGCTTATATATAATACTGTTTATATGAAAAAGATAAATTTTAAATTTATCATCAAATGCAAATGATTTTAATCCAATATTTGGTATTGATTAAACAACAAAATTAAAATAATATGGATACAACATTGTATGTTGAAATAAAATGATATTTTAGAATGAAATATGTATATGTAGATATAAAATAGATAATGAAATATATATTATTGTATTGAAAACTATTTCAATCAGATACAATAAAACTGGAGAACAAAAAACGAATACGATTACCTTAATATGGGTCGCATCTGAATATAAGAAATAAAATAACTATTTCTACAAGAGAATGATAAATTTCTATTCAAAAATATGTGAAAATGAAATAGAAGGATTAAAACATTATTCTGGTTGATCCTGCTAGTAGTTATATGCTTCATCAAAGATTGCTTCATGCATGTCTAAGTACACACGAATTGGTGCGAAACCGCAAAAGGTCTACTATATCAGTTGGCGGAATTTAGATCGTTAACAGTTACTTGATAACTGTAATCTCAGAGCTATTACGCAATTAAAACATGAACCCATGGACATGTGCTTTATTAGGCTGAACCAAGCGATCGCAAGATCGTTATATTGGTTGAACTCAGATAAACATGCAGATCGTATATCGTATGTACCGACGACAGATCTTTCAAATGTCTGCCCTATCAACTTTGACGGTAGCATTCAGGACCACCATGGTTGCAATGGCAACGGGAATCAGGGTTCGATCCGGAGAGGGAGCCTGAGAACGGCTACTGGCATCTACAAGGCAGCAGGCGCGTAATACCCACCCCAGCCCGGGGAGGCAGTGACGAAAAATAACAGGACCCATATCCGAGGCCTCAGTAACAACGAGTACACACTCAAATCCTCATCAAGGACCAATTGAGGCAAGTCCAGCCAGCAGCCGCGTAATTCAGCCCATGGCAAAGTTGTTAAACAGGTTAAAACCAAGGCCTGTAGTTGAACTCTGAAGCCTATACGGGCAGTGTTAACTTACAATTGTATAAAATACCTATAATTCCTATGTATGTAAGCGTATTACCGGTGGAGTTCTTATATGTGTTGAGATACTTGTATTTTTCATATGTTCCTCCTATTTAAAACCCGCATTAGTGCTCTTAAACGAGTATATTGTGGACAAGAACTACTTTGGAACAATTAGTGCTTAAAGCAGGCTCTTCAAATGCCTGAATATATTCTGTGTATGGGATAATGAAATAAGACCTCTGTTCATTCATTATTGGATCAAGAGGTAATGATTAATAGAAGCAGTTTGGGGTATTAGTATTACGACGCGAGAGGTGAAATTTTGGACCGTCGGGACTAACTTAAGCGAAAGCATTTGCCAAAGATGTTTTCATTAATCAAGAACGAAAGTTAGAGGTAAGGTCTGAAGGCGATCAGATACCGCCCTGTTCTAACCATAAACGATGCCAGCTACAATTGGTGAAGGCATTTTATGGTTTCTGTCGTTTCCGGGAAACCAAAGCTTGGGTTCCGGGAAGCAAAGGGTTTGCAAACGAAACGAAGAATTGACGGAAGGGCACCAACAGGAGTGGAGTCTGGCTTAATCACGACTCAATGGGAAACTTGCTCAGGTCCTAGAAATAGTGTGTTATTGGATTGATAGCCTTTCGAATCTATGGGTGGTGTACAGGTCAGTTTGTAGTTCGTGGAGGATTTGTCTGCTACTCCCGATAACGAAGAACGAGACCTAAATATATTAACAGATATCTTCAGATTATGGTGCTTGCTTATATAGCCTCATTCCACGGGTGGCAGTAAAATGTTTATTGTGTTTGAATGTGGGTTGCGATATGGAGCTGCACTGTTGGTTTGTCCCAATATAAAAGTGGACACTAGCTTCTTAAATGGACAAATTGGTGTCTGAATAATACCGTGAGAATAGAGTAATAACAGGTCTCGTATGCCCTTAGATGTCCTGGGCTACTGTATCAGCGCTACAAATGAAAGCATCAACGTATTTCTCTAGACCGAGGTCCGTAAACTGCTGAAAACTAATTTTCATGCTTGGATTGTGAACTGAAACTGTTCTCACATACGAACTTCAGCTCCTGTGGGTGTGAGTCATTAACTCGCATTGATTACGTCCCTGCCCTTTGTAGCCACACCGCCCGCCGTCGCTAATGCAGATTGAATTCATTTAGTGAGGGTCTCCGGACGCACCATCAGACGCCTTGTGTGTTACGGTTTCGGCAAAAGTTGACCGAACTTCGATTATTTAGAGGAAGTAAAAGTCGTAACAAGGTTTCCTGGTAGAACCTGCGAAGGATCATATTACACATCCTTACCGTTAACAAAAAATTTGTATTATATTTGTTTATAATCCAAATAAAAACAATTTGCCAAATAAATAACAAAAGAATTCATGAAATTAAAAAAATGGTGTAGTATAGTCATCATTATATATATATATCAACACAAATGAACATATATAATGGCTTTCCTTAATTATATATTTTATGGAGTGTGGATGGAGGGAGAACAGACTTTTATTATAAGAGGGGCAAAAAGTCAAAAAGGTGCAAACGCATTTTTTGGGTAATATTTACTGCAGTGTGTATATGGACCATAATATAACACCGTATGCCATGAATATAGGTAGTTGTTCATGTCACATGAGCATGGCGTTGGATTATGCAACAACCTAAAACATACACAATGTTGTACCTGGTATTCTTCAGGTTAATGTTTTATATAAACCCCAATGTATATCGCTTAAAAATTTCATACCGTAAATTGTCCGTAAATCACCTTGATATACATTGCTTATAAAACTAAGACATTTGCAACATTTATTTTAGGTAATAAAAAACATATTTATTGAAGCGAATTGATATATGCCAGTAAAATGGTGTATTTTAATTTCCTTCAATAACAAAACATAAATGACAAAAAAATAAAAAAGCCAAAATATTAAATCATCGTGGAGGCCACATTTGAACGCATATCGCAGTCCATGCTGGTATAGTACTTTAATTAATTTTATAGTGTACATTGGGCATGGAGGGTTGGTAAGACTATGCTAATTAAGTTGTTTATAAAATTTGAAATCAGATTTTATAAGCGTATGGTATATTATTGGACACAAATAATTAAATTATTTTATTCATAATATTAAAAAATGTATGAAAAAACATTATCTCGCATTTGTTATTTATTTGAATGGAAAAAACGAAGAGAAATATTTTCGATTTCAGTCAAAATAATACTGAGAAATGTCTAGCATAAAAATTTATCTAGAATTGTCTCATATAATGATATGAAAATTGAAAGCAAATGGAAATGTTATTGTTCTTTTTTTTTTTTTTAAAAAAAGTATAAAAGTTTGTATTATATTTTTAACGAATTTATTAAAATGTTTTATTATTTTTTTAAAAAAAAAAATTTACTTAAAAAATTTAAATTTAAAAGGAATATAAGGTCTAACCCATAAATTGAAGCATCTTCGGGGGGGCGATAAATTAGAAGGGGGATTTTCTTGGGGGAAGGGTTCAAAGGAGTAATGATTAAAGAAATAAGTTCTTTATCAATTTTGTATTTGTGGGGGGAAGTTTTGGGATTTTTGGGGTATAAAATTTTATTATTAAAATTTATTTTTAAAAGGGCCTTTTAAAAAAAAGGTGCCAGGCCAGGGGGGGGTTAAGGTTTATTTTCGAAAAGGTGTTGAAGGTGGTGTTTGCAAAGAGGATGCGCTTTTTACAGTGGGGGTTAAAAACCTTCAAATAAAACCAAAGAAACCCATAGAAAAGAAAAAAAACAGGGAGGGAGGGGTAGAATGAAAAGAAATTAGAGAAAAAAGATAAGAGAACGAAACCGGAGAGTAAACCCGATGAACCTGAATATCCGTTATGGAAAATTCATCATTATAATTGTAATATTTAAACAATATTATGATAATAAGTGTGCATTTTTTTCCATATAAGGACATTGTAATCTATTAGCATACAAAATTTATCATAAAATATAACTTATAGTTTATTCCAATTAAATTGCTTGCATTTAACACAGAATAAATGTTATTAATTTGATAAAGTGCTGATAGGATTTATATGAATACAGTGCGTTAATTTTTCGGAATTATATAATGGCATAATTATCATTGATTTTTGTGTTTATTATATGCACGTGAATGATTAACAAACATGGAGCGGTTGGGAACCCGTTGGGACCCGGCCCCAGGCGCGTACCAAGAGTGTAAGTTATGAGGTGTTTAAAGGGAAAAAATAACATTGGTTTTATAATGGGATTAGGTTTTTTAACTATTTCATAGTTAATTAACACAATCCAGGGGCGTTCTATATAGTTATGTATAATGATATTTATATCATATATGCCTCTAACTGAAACGTACCTTGAGCATATATGCTGTGACCCGAAAGATGGTGAACTTATACTTGATCAGGTTGAAGTCAGGGGAAACCCTGATGGAAGACCGAAACAGTTCTGACGTGCAAATCGATTGTCAGAATTGAGTATAGGGGCGAAAGACCAATCGAACCATCTAGTAGCTGGTTCCTTCCGAAGTTTCCCTCAGGATAGCTGGTGCATTTTTAATATTATATAAAATAATCTTATCTGGTAAAGCGAATGATTAGAGGCCTTAGGGTCGAAACGATCTTAAACTATTCTCAAACTTTAAATGGGTAAGAACCTTAACTTTCTTGATATGAAGTTTAAGGTTATGATATAATGTGCCCAGTGGGCCACTTTTGGTAAGCAGAACTGGCGCTGTGGGATGAACCAAACGTAATGTTACGGTGCCCAAATTAACAACTCATGCAGATACCATGAAAGGCGTTGGTTGCTTAAAACAGCAGGACGGTGATCATGGAAGTCGAAATCCGCTAAGGAGTGTGTAACAACTCACCTGCCGAAGCAACTAGCCCTTAAAATGGATGGCGCTTAAGTTGTATACCTATACATTACCGCTAAAGTAGATGATTTATATTACTTGTAATATAAATTTTGAAACTTTAGTGAGTAGGAAGGTACAATGGTATGCGTAGAAGTGTTTGGCGTAAGCCTGCATGGAGCTGCCATTGGTACAGATCTTGGTGGTAGTAGCAAATAATCGAATGAGACCTTGGAGGACTGAAGTGGAGAAGGGTTTCGTGTGAACAGTGGTTGATCACGAGTTAGTCGGTCCTAAGTTCAAGGCGAAAGCCGAAAATTTTCAAGTAAAAACTGAAATATACAAATAAAAGCTGGAAATAATATACTTGAATAATTTTGAACGAAAGGGAATACGGTTCCAATTCCGTAACCTGTTGAGTATCCGTTTGTTATTAAATATGGGCCTCGTGCTCATCCTGGCAACAGGAACGACCATAAAGAAGCCGTCGAGAGATATCGGAAGAGTTTTCTTTTCTGTTTTATAGCCGTACTACCATGGAAGTCTTTCGCAGAGAGATATGGTAGATGGGCTAGAAGAGCATGACATATACTGTTGTGTCGATATTTTCTCCTCGGACCTTGAAAATTTATGGTGGGGACACGCAAACTTCTCAACAGGCCGTACCAATATCCGCAGCTGGTCTCCAAGGTGAAGAGTCTCTAGTCGATAGAATAATGTAGGTAAGGGAAGTCGGCAAATTAGATCCGTAACTTCGGGATAAGGATTGGCTCTGAAGATTGAGATAGTCGGGCTTGATTGGGAAACAATAACATGGTTTATGTGCTCGTTCTGGGTAAATAGAGTTTCTATCATTTATGGTAGTTACTTGTTCCCCGGATAGTTTAGTTACGTAGCCAATTGTGGAACTTTCTTGCTAAAATTTTTAAGAATACTAGTTGGGTTAAACCAATTAGTTCTTATTAATTATAACGATTATCAATTAACAATCAATTCAGAACTGGCACGGACTTGGGGAATCCGACTGTCTAATTAAAACAAAGCATTGTGATGGCCCTAGCGGGTGTTGACACAATGTGATTTCTGCCCAGTGCTCTGAATGTCAAAGTGAAGAAATTCAAGTAAGCGCGGGTCAACGGCGGGAGTAACTATGACTCTCTTAAGGTAGCCAAATGCCTCGTCATCTAATTAGTGACGCGCATGAATGGATTAACGAGATTCCTACTGTCCCTATCTACTCACTCATCGATTATCGACTATCGGTGGCGTATAGATGTGTTTTTCGGTGTGCTTTGGACGCGCTCCAGATTTTCGGCAATAACTTCGGTTGTGAGTGGAATTAAGTACTATAAAGTGTTTTAAAAGTTGCGTAAAGACAACAATAATAAGTGAGAGTGGACGCATAAATGAAAACAAAGGTTTTCTAACGATATTACACGTTTTTCGTTTTTGCCAGACGCCGCCGGGGTGCATTTGTATTGGTAGCGTCAGGCATCAGGCGTTAGCCACTTGTCACGATAACACTGGTAAGTGTACTGGCTTAGCGACTGTGGTGCGTTTATTTGACATTTACATTTACATGCTACATGTAAATGTACATATATACATATACATTCAAATTTCTACATTTGAAGCATACACTTAGGCTGGCCTATTTGACACATTTTGTGGCATACTTTAGGCAGCAATTTTTGTGTATATTTTTGTTGCATACTTTTTGGTGTTCTTTGCAAATTAGTATTGCATATTTTGAGGCACATTAATTATTTATTCACGGTATATATTTGGGAGTAAAATGCCGTCGAAGAAAAAGCGACAACGTTTCAGACTGGATTCCAGCAGCTCGGAATCCGTGGCGTCAAAAATCAAAGCAGTTGAGGAAGATAGCCTCAGCGATGGAGAAGTAAAAATTGCTGTAAACAAGAAGGCCAAGAAGGCAATGGCTAAAAAGAAGGTGGGCCAAACCAAAGCAGCCGTTGCAGGCATTGAAACCCCCGCTGCCGCCCCCGCAGCTGCCCCCGCAACTGCCCCCGTAGCTGCCCCCGTAGCTGCCCCCGCTGCTGCTACCCCCGCTGCTGCTACCCCCCTGCTGCTACCCCCGCTGCTGCTACCCCCGCTGCTGCTACCCCGGCTACCAACAGGAACGCTGGTGCTGCCCCAGCTGCTGCCCCTCCCCGTGCCCCCGTCCAGCCTCCTGTCATAGCGTCGACTAACGATACTGTGGCGGAGCTGGCCAGGGTAAAGGAGGCTTTCTTTTAGGGAATTCGTTGCCACCAAACTTTCGACTGAGCAGGCCTGCGCCATGATGAGGTGCCTTAGCGGCTTCGAGGGGTTGGTGCTGTCGCTGTCGTCGCAAAACGCTGCGTTGCAGGCTATTTGCGACCAGCAACGGATGCCACCCCCGTCGTCCCAGAGGTCCGTAATGGTGCCGGCTGTGGTCTCCAAGCCACCTGCTGGGTATGCATCTGCATACCCCAGCCTGCCGGTGCCTTCAGGTGCTCCTGTGCCCGCGCCGCGGAAACCACGCGAGACGTGGTCGGCCGTGGTCATGAGCAAGGACCCGAACATTTCGGGCAAGGAGGTTGCTGAAAAGGTGCGCAAGGAGATTGCCCCTTCGCTCGGTGTTCGCCTGCATGAGGTGAGAGGGCTTGCGCGTGGCGGCGCAATAATCCGCGCCCCCTCATCAGGCGAAATTCGCAAGGTAGTTGCGAATAAGAAGTTTGGTGAGATAGGCCTTGAGGTAAAGCAGAATACTGCACTGCGGCCAAAACTGATTGTTCAAGATGTCGCAACGCAGATTGCTCCGGAGGAGTTTATGGAGGAGCTGTTCACCAACAACCTCAAGGAGCACATCTCGCAGGCGGAGTTCTGCAGGGCGGTGCATCTCGAAAGTAAGCCCTGGACGGTCGCAGACGGAGCCACGGTCAACGTGACTCTGGAGTGCGAGCCGAAAGTGCTAGACCTGCTAGAAGGTGGGAGGATCTATATCAAATGGTTCTCTTACCGATGCAGGGCACTTGTCAGGACGTACGCCTGTCACAGGTGTGTCGGATTTAACCACAAGATCTCAGACTGCAAGCAAAAAGAGAATGTCTGCAGACAGTGCGGACAGTCCGGGCACAGTGCGCGTAGTTGCACCAACCCGGTGGACTGCCGAAACTGCCGGTTCTACGGGCATCCTTCGGGACACAACATGCTGTCCCCGAGCTGCCCGGTGTATGCGGCAGTGCTAGCGCGGGTGAACTCTAGACATTAATGTTTAGGTTCATCCAAACAAATTGTGGTCGTGGCCGAGCTGCTACCATCGAGCTCGGCGTCCGGATGAGGGACTCACGTCACACATTCGCGCTAGTACAGGAGCCGTATGTGGACAGGAATGGGAGAATAACGGGCCTCCCTTATGGTGTGAAAATATTCGCAGACAAGCGAAATAAAGCGGCGATTTTTATTGACGACCCGGACGTCATTTGCATGCCAGTGGTGTCGCTGGTCACCGAATTCGGAGTATGCGTGAGAGCTGAGGGCAGTTTTGGCACAATTTTCCTCTGCTCGGTGTACTGCCAGTTCGGCACCAGCCTCGAACCATACCTAAGATACATGGATACAGTCCGACTGCTTGCCAACAGAACCCCCGCAATCCTAGGTCTCGACGCCAATGCAGCATCCCCCTTGTGGTTCAGCAAGCTCCCTCGGAACCCCGAGGGCCTTGCAAACTACGGCCGGGGCGAGCTGCTGGCTGAATGGATGCTAGTAAATGGAGCCGTTCCGCTAAACCAGCCCAGCCCGGTGTTCACGTTCGATACCTACCGGAGGAGTAGTGATATCGACGTGACAATTGCCAGCGATGCAGCATCTACATGGGCCACATTTGAATGGAGAGTGGACGAGTGGGAGTTGAGTGACCATAACATAATCAATGTTGTGGCAACACCAACGACCACGCGCACAGTTGAGAGCATAGCTCCTGTGCCGTCCTGGAACACCTCCAATGCTCGCTGGCAATTGTTTGAGCAAGAGTTGGTAAATCGGGCAGAAACCATTCCGAGAGAATCGCAATCGCCGCTAGACCACCAAGTCTCGACCTTGCGCAGTATGGTGCACGAGGTGTGCGACCTCTCAATGGGAAGAAGAGCACCAACATCGCCCAGGAGGAAGTCGGTCTGGTGGACCGCCAGCCTGAACGCGGAAAGGCGTGAAGTGCGGAGGCTTCGCCGCCGACTTCAAAATGCCAACCGTCGGGGCGACAGAAATGCAGCTGAACTACTTGTAATCGCGCTGAGGGAAGCCTCAGCCGATTACAGGAAGTCTATCCTAAAGACGAAGGACGAAAACTGGAAGCGGTTTGTAGGGGATAATGCACACGATCCCTGGGGGCGCGTCTACAAGATCTGCCGAGGACGCAAAAAGTGCACGGAGATTGGGTGCCTCCGCGTTGATGGCGAGCTGGTCACCAATTGGGGTGACTGTGCGCGAGTGCTCCTTCGTAACTTTTTCCCAGTTGCGGAGTCGAATGCACCGATTGCCGGAGCGGAGGAGGTCCCACCGGCCCTCGAGGAAGTAGAGGTTGATGCTTGTGTCGCCAGGTTGAAGAGCAGACGCTCTCCTGGCATGGACGGCATCAATGGCACTATTTGCAAAGCAGTGTGGCGCGCCATACCTCAGCATCTAACGGCGCTATATTCCCGTTGCATCCAGACGGGTTACTTCCCCGAGAGTGGAAGTGTCCACGAGTAGTGGCGCTACTCAAGGGGCCCGACAAGGATAGGTGCGAACCCTCGTCGTACCGTGGGATATGCCTGCTGCCAGTATTTGGCAAGGTGCTTGAGGCCATCATGGTTAATCGTGTGAGAGAAGTTCTTCCGGAAGGATGCAGATGGCAGTTCGGATTTCGTCAAGGACGATGTGTCGACGATGCTTGGAGACACGTGAAGAGCTGTGTCGCAGCCAGCCCGGCGCGATACGTGCTCGGGATCTTCGTGGATTTCAAGGAGCGTTTGACAACGTCGAGTGGAGTGCTGCACTGCGCCGACTCGCCGACTTGGGATGCCGAGAGTTGAGCTTGTGGCAGAGCTTCTTCTCAGACAGAAGAGCAGAGATCCGAAGCAGTTCTGGAACTGTGAACGTTCCAGTAACTAGAGGTTGCCCGCAGGGATCCATTAGTGGCCCATTTATTTGGGATCTGCTGATGGATGTTCTGCTCCGGCGCCTCCAGTCATACTGTGCTTTCAGCGCGTATGCGGATGACCTGCTCCTCCTTGTCGAAGGCAACTCCCGAGCCGTGCTGGAGAACAAAGGAGCGCAACTGATGTCCATCGTTGAATCGTGGGGTATGGAAATCGGTGTAACCGTTTCCACCAGCAAGACAGTGATTATGCTGCTGAAGGGTGCCCTCGCGCCGCCCCCGTTGGTGAATCTGCAGGAGCAAATCTGCCATACGTTCGCAGCTGTCGGTACCTTGGCATCACGGTCAGTGAGCGCATGAACTTTCTCATGCACATCACGTCGCTGCGTCAGCGAATGACCGGAGTCGTGGGAGCATTGGCGCGTGTGCTACGAGTCGACTGGGGATTCAGTCCTCGGGCCAGGCGAATCATCTATGCCGGACTCATGGTGCCTTGTGCACTGTTTGGTGCCTCGGTATGGTATGTCGTGACGACGAGGCAAGTTGTAGCCAGGAGGCGACTTCTTGCCTGCCAGAGGCAGATTCTTTTAGGATGCCTCCCGGTATGCCGCACAGTGTCAACCCTGGCGCTGCAGGTACTTGCTGGAGCCCCGCCTCTTGACTTGGCTGCTATGAAAGTAGCAGTCAAGTACAAGTTGAAGCGTGGATACCCGTTGGAGGAGGACGACTGGCTCTATGGCGAGGACATTTCAGGTCTGAGCTGGACCACAACGAATTACGCGAGTAAACAAGATGCCTCCTGTCGGACTGGCAGAGCAGATGGGATGATGGTGATTCGCTCGGTCGGGTGACTCACAAGTTCATCCCGGATGCAGGGTTCGTTTACCGGAATCGGAATTTCGGTTTCTCGATGCGCGCAGGATTCTTGATGACAGGGCACGGGTCGTTCAAGCGCATTACTGCGTAGCAGAGGCTCATGATTCCCCCGCATGCTCATGGCGATCCAAATGAGGACTGGGAGCACGTCCTATGTGCTTGCCCCCTATGCAGACTCTATGAGACCTTGATGGACCTGGTTTGTAGCGCGTTGGTGGAAACTGGACATTTGGAAGTGATTCTGGAGAGCAAAGGGACAGGACCAGGGAGACTCATTGAGTTTGCTGAGGAAGTGTTTCGAAGGGAGGAGGGGCCCTTGGGGCTAACACTTTTCAAAGGGGTGTGGTTATGGTTGAAGAAAACACCACAGTTCATTATGGCTTGTCGTAAGAAGTGACTAACACAGAAATTCCATCCGAGCTTTGGGTCGGAGCTAAAGGGGGGTAATACCGAGCCCACAAACTTGGTAACACGGGTTTGAGAGGGTCCAAGCACGCTCATTTGAGGGGTAGGGCCCCCTAGTGGGAGTATCGTGGTGGTCTGTGGCTGAGTACTTTAAATCGCGGTGAACTTTGATTCGACGTGGAGCTGCGTTATACAACCTGCGTTGCGGACCCACCGAGGCAGAGGTGATAGATACACCCTGCCTCTCATCCAGAGGGAGCATGTTGCCCGGCAAGCGTGCATATTCGACAGGTACAGAGTACGTTATGTACGCATAGCTCGGAGAATTGCCAGCGCTGCAGGCGTACCCATCCTTAGCCCATGCACCAGTATGCCTACTTGTAGGTATTGAAGTGCCGTGGTTAATCCTCCAGTGTGGAACACAGCCACGTAAAATAAGATCGAGAGATCCAGACACGCCTGTCCCCATTCACTATCTAGCGAAACCACAGCCAAGGGAATGGTTTGAATAATTAGCGGGAAAGAAGAACTTTTGAGCTTGATCAATCTGCAGTGTAAGGAGGACAGCAGAGGTGTAGAACAAGTGGGAAGATATTAGACCCTTTATTTGTATCACCACAATGAAATACCACTACTCTTATTGCTTCCTACTCTACTCTGACTTCAATGGAACGTAATTCTCTCAGCCATTATACGGATATATTTATTATGTCTTATGGTATTGGGTTTTGATGCAAGCTTCTTGATCAGCATCACGAGTTTGTTATACACCAAACAAATTCTTTTAATAAAAACGGCATTTATGTATTTTGATTGAAAAATTTGGTATACAATCCAATTACTCAGGTATGGATCCAAAATTCAAGCGACATTGCCAGGCAGGGAGCCTTTTCGACTGGGGCGGCGCATCTCTCAAATAATACGGAGGTGTCCTAAGGCCAGCCTAGTGCGGACAGAAACCACAACATAGAGCAAAAGGGCAAATGCTGACTTAATCCTTCGGTGTTCAGTACACACAGGGACAGCAAAAGCTCGGCCTCCACTGATCCTTTGGTTTAGTGGAGTTTTTAACAAGAGGTGTCAGAAAAAGTTACCATAGTGGAGCTAACTGGTCGGTGGCGGCCAAGCGTTCATAGCGACGTCGCTTGATCCTTCGATGTCGGCTCTTCCTATCATTGAGCAAATTCACCAAGCGCTGATTGTTCACCCATGCAAGGGAACGTGAGCTGGGGTTTAGGACCGTCGGAGACAGGTTGGGTTTTACCTACCAATGACAAACTACAGAGCCAGTATCTGCGTAGTACGAGAGTGGAACGGTAGAGTACGGACCACAATGGCACAATACGTGTTCGATGAACAGTGGTATGACGCTACGTCCGTTGGATTGGCGCCCGAACGCCTCTAAGAATGTATCCGTGCTGGACTGCAATGATAACAAGGGGCACCTGTATCAGGTGGTCAAAACTACTTCAAAGTTTATAATTTACTTATAAACGACAATGGATGTGGGGATGCCAATGTAATTTGTAACATAGTAAATTGGGAGGACACCTGATGCCGCTAGTTGGCTATATAAAAACACATTTAATAGTTAAATGACAAAGCCTAGAATCAATAAACGACTTTGCAATAGTGGGTGTTGTGGGTGACTGAGTAGCCGCTATATCAGTGATCCACTGAAGCTTATCCTTGTTTGATGATCTGATTAGATGATATGAGGATGGATTTCATCTATCATCTATTTAAAAATATATGTATATATTGACATTACTTATAAATAATATTAATTATATATATTTAATATATATTAATGCTATAACAAAATGAAAATTTATATACATAAAAGTAAATATAAATTATATATTTTGATATATTTTCTTTATTACGATAATAAAGAATAATTTGAAAAGTATAATATAAGTTATAGAACCAAGGTTCGCATTACAACAATGGGAGTCTATAAGTGTCCAATAGTTCCCATTTTGATGAAGGCAGCGGAAATGAAGGTTCATTATCTAATAAGAGATGTAGAGAAAGAGAGATATATAAAAAGAAACTATATATGTTCAATAGTCCCCAGGTGCAAAGAAAAAAGAAATATAAAACACCCCCTACATAAATAAAGAACATACAAGTCCTGAGCAAAGAGACTAAGTTAATAATGGGAGTCTATATGTCCAATAGTCCCCATACTGGAGCCAAAATGAAACGCAGTCATCTTATTAGGACACCAATAAAACCACTTCTACATAAATAGCAAATAATAGGGCAAGTACAAGTCTCATAAAGAGACTAAGTTAATAATATGGGAATCTATAGGTGTCCAATAGTCCCCATAATGGTAACCAAATGAAACGTCATCTATTAGTGACGCCGTAATAAAACCACTTACATAAATAAAGAAATTATATGAAGTACAAGTCTCATAAAGAGACTAAGTTAATAATATGGGAATCTAAGGTGTCCAATAGTCCCCATAATGGAAGCCAAACGTCATCTTATTAGTGACGCCGTAATAAAACCACTTACATAAATAAAGAAATTATACAAGTACAAGTCTCATAAAGAGGAAGCTATCAATAATATGGGAGTCAGTAGGGTGTCCAATAGTCCCCCATACTGAAGCCAAATGAAACGTCATCTTATGACGCCACAATAAAAACACTGCTATACAACTAAAAGAAATTACACAAAGTAAACAATAATTCGTATCATAAAGTAACTTAAATTATCAATAAGGATATCTGTAAAATCTTACCAATGGAGCGGATTGACTCATACAATAAATGGAATGGATTATTAAGAATATTTCAATACAGTAAGTGTAAAACTACACCATTATATAACATATATATATATATTTATATATATATATATAAGAAAACTCATACACATTTCCCAAACTCCCAATAAATATTAACATTATTCTTACATTAATACTTAACTTATATATATAAATATTAAAAAAATAAAACATATCTATATTTATATTATATATATTTTTTCCACCATAACACCAAAACTATATATAAAAATATAAAAATTATAACATAAAATAAAACTATAAATATATAACTTAAAATACAATACTTAAAAATATAAAAAATATATACACAGAAAAAAAAAAACCAAAAAAAAACCTTAAAAAAATTACACCACATCCAAACATATAAGTATTAAAAAGATATATTGACCAAAACTTATGTTAAGTCAATAATAATAAGAAATTATGTATTATACATATAAATATAATAAGTTATATATTGATATAACTTATAAATACAATATTTATATGAAATAATATAAAAAAATATATATATTATATGGAAAAAATAGAAAAATCCATAATATGATGAAACCTTAGTATGAAAATGACGTTTTCACTGAAGGCGTGTCCAAAAACATATAGGTAGGCAGTGGTTGCCGACCAGATATATTGACCAAAACTTATGTTAAGTCAATAATAATAAGAAATTATGTATTATACATATAAATATAATAAGTTATATATTGATATAACTTATAAATACAATATTTATATGAAATAATATAAAAAAATATATATTATATGGAAAAAATAGAAAAATCCATAATATGATGAAACCTTAGTATGAAAAATGACGTTTTCACTGAAGGCGTGTCCAAAAACATATATAGGTAGGCAGTGGTTGCCGACCAGATATATTGACCAAAACTTATGTTAAGTCAATTATAATAAGAAATTATGTATTATACATATAAATATAATAAGTTATATATTGATATAACTTATAAATACAATATTTATATGAAATAATATAAAAAATATATATATTATATGGAAAAAATAGAAAAATCCATAATATGATGAAACCTTAGTATGAAAAAATGACGTTTTCACTGAAGGCGTGTCCAAAAACATATATAGGTAGGCAGTGGTTGCCGACCAGATATATTGACCAAAACTTATGTTATGTCAATTATAATAAGAAATTATGTATTATACATATAAATATAATAAGTTATATATTGATATAACTTATAAATACAATATTTATATGAAATAATATAAAAAAATATATATATTATATGGAAAAAATAGAAAAATCCATAATATGATGAAACCTTAGTATGAAAATGACGTTTTCACTGAAGGCGTGTCAAAAACATATATAGGTAGGCAGTGGTTGCCGACCAGATATATTGACCAAAAACTTATGTTAAGTCAATAATAATAAGAAATTATGTATTATACATATAAATATAATAAGTTATATATTGATATAACTTTATAAATACAATATTTATATGAAATAATATAAAAATATAATTATATTATATGGAAAAATAGAAAAATCCGCAATATGATGAAACCTGGTATGAAAAAATGACGTTTTCACTGAAGGCGTGTCCAAAACATATATAGTAAGAAATTAAATATTATACATATAAACAATTAAGTTATATTAATATGACTTATAGGTCTAATATATATAGAGACACTATTAAAACTTCTTTATAATATAAGAGAAAGTATATGCTATCTTGGGTGCCAAAAGAATGAAAAATACCCATTTAGGACATAGTCCAAAACTACTATAAGGATGATCAAGCTGTTGGCCATCCAGGTGACATCAAAATTTACATTATATATATAAATTTACAATATTATTAAAAAAAGGAAATTATAATAATAATATTATCCGCATAAATTTGTTTCACCTTCTTAGAATATTGAACTTGGCTTACGTGGTTAATAGATTGATTGTTCTGATACTATCGTTTGGAACAAATAATAAGGTGTTAGATATTACTATAACCACCTGTTTCAATTATTATCGTTAATTTCAATAAAAGAAAGGTATATACTGTAACTTGATTGATATACTACAGCATTACCCAACAATTGGACTGCTAGAATATCGTTTTCGTATTAGTGTGGTCAGCGAGGCATCAAAGGAACTTGTAAAAATATATTTTTATATGTTGTTCTGGCTCATTATATAATACTGAAAGTTTATATGAAAAAGATAAATTTTAAATTTATCATCAAATGCAAACGATTTAATTCAATATTTATATTGATTAAAACAAAAATTAAATACGTGATAATAGTACAGAAATAAAATGATATTTTAGAATGAAATTATGTAGCATGGTATTTTATAAATATATAATGGAAAAATATATATTGTATTGAAAACTATTTCAATCGATAACAAACTGGAATAAAAAAAAAATGAATACTAGACAGCTGAATAAGTGGTCAGGATGCCTGAATATAAGAAATAAATATCAAATTATTTACTGAGAAATACAATTCATTCAAAAATATGAAATGAAATATGATTAAAAACACATCTCTGGTTGATCCTTGTTGTAGTTATATATATGTTTGTCTCAAAAGATTAGTTTACATGTCTAAGTACATTGACGAATTAAAAGTGAACCGCAAAAGGCCCATTATATCGTTATGGTTCCTGAGGATCGTTACAGTTACTTGACAACCTGTGGTACCCTAGAGCTAATACATGCAATTGAAACATTGAAGGAACCTGGCGGGACAAGCCATTAGGTTGAAACCAAGCGATCGCAAGATCGTTATATTGGTTGAACTCTAGATAACGATGCAGACTGTATGGTCATGTACCGACGACAGATCTTTCAAATGTCTGCCCTATCAACCTTGATGGTAGTATCTAGGACTACCATGTATGCAACGGGCACCAACCAGGGTCTGATCTCTGGAGAGGAGCCTGGAGAAACGGTCGCCACTACATCTAAAAGGAAGGCAGGCGTAAACACCACCCCAGCTCGGGAGGTAGTGACGAAAAATAACAATACAGGACCTAGCATCTGAGGCCCCACTGGAATGAGTACACTTAAATCCTTTAACAAGGATCAACTGAGGGCAAGTCTGGAAAATAGCAGCCGCGGTAATCGCAGCTAATAGCGTATATTAAAGTTGTTGTTAAAATGTCTGTATTGAACTTGTGCTCATACGGGTAGTACAACTTACAGTCTGTGGTTGTTAGTACTATACCTTATGTATGTGAAGCATTACCGGTGGAGTTCTTATATGTGTTGGGAGATACTGTATTTTTCAGGCGTTCCTCCCATTTAAAAACCTGGCATTAGTGCTCTTAAACGAGTGTTATTGTAATGGCACAATTACTTGAATCAGTCTAGAGGCTGAAGCAGGCTTCCAAATGCCTGAATATTCTGTGCATGGGATAAGACAAATAAGACCCTCTGTTCTGTTTTCATTGGTTTCAGACTGGAAAGAGGCCGATTGGTTAGAAGTAGCTTGGGGGCATTATATTATTGATTTAGGTGTGAAATTCTGACCGTCAAGACCAACTTAAGGAAAGCATTCAGACCAAAGATACATTAATCAAGAACGAAAGTTAGAGGTCTGAAGATCAGATACCGCTCCTGTCTAACCATAAACGATGCCAGCAGCAATTGGGTGTAGCTACTTTGGTGGTTTCAGCTGCTTCCTGGGAAACCAAAGCTGGGGTCTGGGAAGTAAGGCAAAGCTGAAACCAAAGAATTGATTGAAGGGCACCACTAGGAGGATTCATGGCTTAATTTGATCTAACATAAAAACTGACAGGTCCGAACATAAGTGTAAGACAGATTGATAGCTTCTTCGAATCTATGGTGGTGGCAAAGGGCCGTTCTGGAATTGTGGAGGATTGGTCTGGTTAATTCCGATAACGAACGAGACTCCAAATATATTAAATATATCTTCAGGATTATGGTGCTGTGCTTTATATAGCCTTCATTCACGGTGGTAGTAAAATGTTTATTGTGTCGAATGTGTTTATATAAGTGGAGTCTGTACCTGTTGGTTTGTCCCATTTATAAGGACACTAGCTTAATGGACAAATTGCGTCTAGTACAATGAGAGATTGAGCAATAACAGGTCTGTGGAGTTCAGATGTCCTGGGCTGCATCGCGCGCTACACGAAAGTATCAACGTATTTCCTAGACCGAGAGGTCCGCAAACTACCGCTGAACCACTTTTCATGCTTGGGACGTGAACGAAACTGTTCACAAGGAACTTGGAATTCCCAGTAAGTGAGTCATTAACTGCATTGATTACGTCCCTGCCCTTGTACACACCAGCCCGTCAGCACACTGATTGAATTATTTAGTGAGGCTCCGACGTGATCAGACGTCTTGTGTTACGGTTGTTTCGCAAAGTTGACTCTAAACTTGATTATTTGGGAGGAAGTAAAAAGTCAAATTGCTCGTGGGTGAACCTGTAGCTGACTGGGTTATTGTATAATATCCTTACTAACAAAAATTTGTACTTATATTTATTTATAATTCAAATAAAAACAATTGCCAAAATAACAACAAAAGAATTCATGGAATCATAAAAAATGATGGTGTAGTGGCGGTCATCATTATATATATCAACACAATGAACATATAAATTTGGCTTTTCCTTAATTATGTATTTGGTGATGTGGATTGAGGAGGAGAAAGACTCTTTAATATAAGAGGTAAGACAAAGCTCAAAATGCAAATGCATTTTTAAATTAATAATATTTATCATGTGTATATATGGACCATAATATAACACGCTGCGGAATATGTATTGTTCATCTCAGCTATGAGCATACGTTTGGATTATGCAACAACCCAAAGATGTAAAGAATGTTGTACCAGTATCTCTTTTCAGCTAATGTTTTATATAAATCCCAATGTATATCAGTTAAAAAGTATTCATACCTGTAACTGTTCGTAAATCACTTGATATATACATTGCTTATATAAAACTAAGACATTTCAAAACATTTATTTTAGGTGGTATAAAACATATTTATTGAAGGAATTGATATATGCCAGGGCACGGTGTATTTTAATTTCTTTCAATAAAAAACATAAATGACAAAATTAAAAAACCAAATATTAAAACTCTAAGGGTGGATCGTTTCGGTCTATGGGTTTGATGAAGAACGGCAACCAAAAAAGGTCATCGTGTGAACTGTAGACACATGAACACATTTGAACGCACATATCGTAGTCCATGTTGTTAGTACCTTAAATTAATTTTATAGTGCCGTTTTGACTACATGGTTGAGGGTTGCAAGACTATGCTAATTAAGTTGTTTTAGCAAAACTTGAAACTGACTATAAGCGTATGGTACATTATTGAGTAGCAAATAATTAAATTTATTTTATTCATAAGAAAAAAACAAGGAAAAACACATCTCTACCATACTTTATTTGAACGTGAAAAACGAAGAGAAATATTTTCGATTGAATAGTGTTAATACTGAGGGAATGTCTAGCATAAAATTGTTCAGAATTGCCTATACATGATATGAAATTGAAAGTAAATTGGAAATGTTATTGTTCTTCGTTGATTCGTTAAAAATAAAGACATAAAAATGGAAATATAATTGTAAACGAATTTATTAAAATGTTTTTATCATTAGTTATATAAAAGAATACTTGCATTAAAATGTTATATACAACCTCAACCTATGGACTACCCCGAATTTAAGCATATTAATTAGGGAGGAAAAGGAAACTAACAAGGATTTTCTTAGTAGCGAAAGATGAAAAGAACGGGGTTCAAAGGCTCAAGTCACTTATCTGATATAAAATAAATGTAGAGACAGTAAGGGATGGCTTAAATATTCTTTGTGGTAAGTGAGAGAAATTCACGATTTAAGTCCTTCTTAAATGAGGCATTTTACCCATAGAGGCGCTATCCGTATAACGTTGAATGATTACTTGATGATGTCAGAGTCGCTGTTTGATAGTGCAGCACCAAGGGTGTAAACTCCATCTGAAACGAAGGCAACCACAGACCATAGTAAACAAGTACCGAGGGAGTTGAAAGAACTCTGGAATAGAGTTAAATTACAATGTAAACCGCTTATAGAGGTTGCTCGGATGAACCTAGAATCATCCGTTATGGAAACGCTCATTATAATTGTAATATTTAAACAATATACATATGATAATAGTGTGCATTTTTCCCATATAATACATTGTAATTCATATTAGTATGCAGCAAAATTACTACTGAAATATAACTTATAGTCACATTCACTAAATGCTGCATTTAATAATAATAAACGTTGTAAGTATTAATTGATACAAAGGCTATGATTTATATGAATACAAAGTGTTAATTCTTCGAAATTATATATAATGCGGCAGAATTATCACTGATTTTTTTAAAGTATTATACAGTACCTTCAAAGGATGAATAACTTGGCATCTAGGATACCTTCAATCGCCTGAAACACACAATCAAGAACAATTATATGCAAAGATGGGATATAAACCGAAGAAGTGGGAAATTAACTCTTATTTGATAATTGGATTATTTTTAATTATTTATAAAGAATAATATCAATCCTGGAAGGTTCTATATAGTTAAGGTAGAATGATATTTATATCATATACGCTCTAACTGGAACGTACCTTTGAGTATATGGTGCTGTGACCAGATGAAGAACGTACTTGATCAGGTTGAAGCCAGGGGAAACTTGATGGAAGACCGAAACAGTTCTCGACGCAACCGATTTTGTTGCATTGAGTATAGGGCGAAAGACCAATTGTCCACATCTAGTAGCGCTGGTTCCTTCCGCGAAGTTCTGATAATACAGTGCATTTAATATTATATAAATAATTCATTCAGAAAGGAATGATTAGAGTGCCCTAGGGGTCGAAATGATCTTTAACCTAGCTCAAACTTTTAAATGGGTGGGAACTCAACTTCTTTTGAGCATGAAGTTTAAGGTTATGATATACGCCCAGTGGCCACTTTTGCGTTAGAACTGGCGCTGTGGGATGAACCAAACGTATTTGTTACGGAGCCCAAATTAACAACTCATGCAGATACCATGAAAGGCGTTGGTTGCTTAAAAAACGCAGGACGGGTGATCAGGAAGTCGAAATCCGCTAAGGAGTGAAATAACTCACCTGCCGAAGCAACTATCCCCTTAAAATGGATGGCGCTTAAGTTGTATACCATAATCATTACCGCTAAAAAGGAGATTGACGATATTACTTGTAATATAAATTTTGAACTTTAGTGAGTAGGGAAGGCACAATGGTATGCGTAGAAGTGTTTGGCGTAAACCTGCAGCGGAGCAAGCATTGGGCACAGATCTCTTGGTAGTAAGGCAAATAATCGAATGAGACCTTGGAGGACTGAAGTGGAGAAGGGTTCTCGTGTGAAACAGTGGTTTGATCACGAGTTAGTCGGTCCTAAGTTCACAAGCGAAAGCCGAAGAATTTTCGGGCAAAAACTGAAATATAGCAAATAAAAGCTGGAACAATATACTTGAATAATTTTGAACGAAAGGGAACACCAGTCCAATGCCGCAATCCTGTTGAGTATCAAGTTTGTTATTAAATATATCCCGTGCCTCACATCTCTGGCAACAGAACGATGCAAAAGACGTCGACGAGATATCAGGAAGGAGTTTCTTTTCTGTTTTTGCATAGCCAGCAACTACTCATGGAAAGTCTTTCGCAGAGATATGGTAGATGGGCTAGAAAAGAGCACGAACATATACTATTAGTGTCAGATATTTTCTCCACCTCGGACCCGCTGAAAATTTATGGTGGGGACGCAAACTTCTCCAACAGGCCGTAACAATATCTCAGCTGGTCTCCAGGTGGAGAATCTCTCTGAGTCCGATAGGAATAATGTAGGAAGGGAAGTCGGCAAATTAGATCCGTAACTTCGGGATAAGGACTGGCTCTGAAGATTGAGATAGTCGGGCTTGATTGGGAAACAATAACATGGTTTATGTGCTCGTTCTGGGTAAATATGAGTTTCTATTCATTTTATAGTAGTTACTTGTTCCCAGTAAGTTTAGTAAGGTAATAATTGGCGAAACTTTCAAGGTAAAATTTTTAAGAATACTAGTTGGGTTAAACCAATTGTTCTTGACCAATTATAACGATTATCAATTAACAATTAATTCCAGAACTGCACGGACTTGGGAATCCGACAATCTGAAACAAAGCATTGGATGGCCCTAGCGGGTGTTGGTTGTTAAAGGATTTCTGCCCAGTGCTCCTGAATGTCAAAGTGAAGAAATTCAAGTAAGGACGGGTCAACGGCGGAAAGAACTATGACTCTCTTAAGGTAGCCAAAATGCCTCGTCATCTAATTAGTGACGCCATGAATGGATTAACGAGTCTACTGTCCCTGTCCAGTCGTACCGTGGATTTGGCTCGTCGCCTGCTGCCAGTTTTTGGCAACGAAGGATTCTGAGGCCATCGTGGTGGATCGTGTGAGAGGAGTTCTTCCAAGGAAGATGGCAGTTCGGATTCGCCAAGGGACGATGTGGGATGACGCTTGGAGGGCACGTGAAGAGCGGTGTCGCCGCCAGCCCCGGCGCGAGGATGTGCTCGGGATCTTCATGTGGATTTCAAGGGGAGCGTTTGACAACGCCCGGAGTGGAGTGCTGCACTGCGCCGGCTCACCGCCGACAGGGATGCCGAGAGTTGATCTTGTGGCAGAGCTTTTCTCGACACAGAAGAGCAGAGATCGAAGCAGTTCCGGAGGAACTGTGAACGTTCCGTAACTAGGAGGTTGCCCGCAGGGGATCTATCAGTGGCCCTTCATTTGGGATCTGCTGATGGATGTTCTGCTCCGACGCCTCGCACTGCGCATTCAGCGCGTATGCGGATGACCTACTGCTACTGCTTGTCGAAGGCAACTCCCGAGCCGTGCTGGAGGACAAAGGAGCGCGAACTGATGTCCACTCGAAACGTGGGGGTGGAAATCAGTGTAACCGTTTCCACCAGCAAGACGGTGTCATATGCTGGTGAGGGGTGGCCTCGCGCGTCCCCCGTTGGTGAGATCTGCAGGACCCAAATCTCCCATACGTTCGCAGCTGTCGGTACCTTGGCATCACGGTCAGTGAGCGCGTCGAACTTCTTCATGCACATCACGCATCGCCGCGTCAGCGAATGACCGGAGTTGTCGGAGCATTGTCGCGTGAAGTGCATGACAGGCTGACTCAGGATTCAGTCCTCGGGCCAGGCGTACTATCTATGCCGGACTCCATGGCGCCTTTGTGCACTATTTGGTGCCTCGGTATGGTATGTCGTGACGACGAGGACAAGTAAGCCAGGGAGGCGAGTTCTTGCCTGCCAGAGGCTGCATCTCTTAGGATGCCTCCCGGTATGCCGTACAGTGTCAACCCTGGCACTGCAGGTGCTTGCTGGAGCCGCCTCTTGACTTGGCTGGTATGGGAATGGCAGTCAAGTGCCAGTTGAAGCGTGGATGACCCGCTGGGAGGAGAATGACTGGCTCTGGACAAGAAGACATCTCAAGGTGTTAGCTGGACACAACGAATTGCGGATAGACGGATGCCTCCTGTCGGACTGGCAGAGCAGATGGAGTGATGGTGGAGCTGACTCGGTCGGGTGACTCACAAGTTCTCCCAGATGCAGGGCCCCGGAAAAGGGTCGGAACCGAATTTTGGATTTTCTTGATGCGCGCAGGATTCCTGATGACAGGGCATGGGTCGTTCAATGCATTTCTGCATAGAAGAGGCCTCAGGATTCCGGCATGTTCAAGGCGTGGCGATCCAAAACGGAGGACTGGGGAGCAGATCTTTATGTGCTTGCCCCCTCTATGCAGACTTGCGGAGACCTCGATGGACCTCGGTTTGCAACGCACGGCCCGGAAGCTGGACATTTGGTAAAGGATTCTGGGAGCAGAGCTGGTCAGGACCAGAACTCGCAGGGGTTTGCTAGAGGAGGTGTTTCGGAGAAGAAGGGGCCGTTAGGGTCCATAGTCCCGTGGTTAGCGGCGTAGAATACTGCCTCAGTTCGCCAGAGCATAAGTCATAAGAGGCGACTAACATGGCAGGGCCCCCATCCGGGAGCTTGTCGGAGCTAAAGGGGGTGGGTCACCGAGCCAAGCAAACTTCGGTAACACGGGGTTGTGCTAGAGCCCACTACCACGAAATGAGGCTTGGCCCCTAGTGGAGTATCGTGGTGGCGTGGTTGATACCTTACATCGCGGGTAGAATCTTCAGATTCGACGTGGAGTTGCGTTATACAAGCTTTCAAGTGCTGTGACCCTTAGAGCAGCAGGAGGTGATAGATACACCTCGCCGCCCTCCGGAGGGAGTATGTTACCGGACACAAACAAAGCACATACTCGACAGGTACCAGGGTGGTCGCTATGTACATGGCTAAAGCTTCCAGTCTGGGGCGCGCTTGGCAGAAAAAACGTCACCATCCCGCGCCGTGCACTATATGCCTAAATCTAGGCGTAATTCGAGTGCCGTTGTAATCGGTTTGTGTGGAACCCTTCAATGTGAAAATAAGCAAATTCCGAGGGATCCGAGACACACGCCTGTCTATCTACTATCTAGCGAAACCACAGCCAAGGGAACGGCTTGGGGGAGCATGAGTAGCGGGGGAAAGAAGACCCTTTTGAGCTTGACCTAATCTGGCAGTGTAAGGAGACAAGGAGGTGTAGAATAAGTGGGAGATATTAGACCTCGGTTTGGTATCGAATGAAATACCAGCTCACTCTTGGTTGTTTCCTTACTTACTTATTAAATGAAACGTGTATCATTTCTGGCCATTATGTGGATATATTGATGCTGTCTTATGGTATTGGGTTTTGATGCAAAAGCTTCTGATCAAAGATTTACGAGTTTGTTATATAATTGCAACAAATTCCTTTAATAAAACGGTGCATTTATGTATTTGATTTGAAAATTTAGTATAACTCCAGTACTCAGGTATGCATCCAATTCAAAAGGATTGCCGGGTAGGGAGTTGACTGGGGCGGTAACATCTCTCAATAATAACGGGAGGTAACCCAAGGCCAGCTCAGTGCGGACAGAAACCACACATAGAGCAAAAGGGCAAAAAATGCTGACTTGATCTCGGTGTTCGAAATACACACAGGACAACGAAAAGCTCGGCCTATCGATCCTTTTGTGTTTTAGAGTTTTTAACAAGAGGTGTCAGAAAAAGTTACCATAGGGATAACTGGCTTGTGGCGGCCAAGCGTTCACAGCGACGTCGCTTTTTTGATCCTTCGATGTCGGCTCGTCCCTAATGAAACCAGAAGCAAATTCACCAAGCGTTGGATTGTTCACCCATGCAAGGAACGTGAGCTGGGTTTAGACCGTCGTGAGACAGGTTAGTTTAACCCTACTAATGACAAAACGTTATTGCGACAGCATTCCTATGTAGTACGAAAGGAACCCAAGGTACGAATAATGCATTACAATACTTGTTCGAGCGAAGAGTGGTGTGGCGACGCTACGTCCGTTGGATTCATGCCTGAACGCCTCTGAAGGTCGCTAATCCAAAGCTAGACTGCAATGATGAAACAGGGGGCAGCCTTGCATTTGTATGGTTTAAACGACGAACCATATAATTTATCTTTTATAAAGACAATGGATGTGATGCCAATGCAATTCGCAACACTAGTAAATGGGAGGACCTTCGACCACCTGATGCCGCGCTAGTTACACATATGGGTACGACATTAATACAAAACGACAAAGCCTAGAATCAATTAAAACGACTTTAACAGGCAAGGTGTTGTAAAGTGGTTCACTGAGCAGCCGCCATACTGCGATCCACTGAAGCTTATCCTTTGTTAGATGATCTCGATTAGATGATATGGATGGATGGATTTCTTTCTATATCATCTATTTAAAAAAAATATATGTATATATTGACATTATAATATATTATATATTATTTAATATATATTAATGCTATAACAAAATGTTTATGTATAGGCATGTATAAGGGTACACATATGCAATTATATATATTTTGACATCTTTTGAATTATTTACGATAATAAAAAAGAATATTTTAAAGTATATATAATTTATAGGAACCAGCTTGCCTTGGTCATTGGCTACAAATGGGAGTCTATAAGTGTCCAATAGTTCCCATTTTGATGAAGGCAAAGAAAATGAATGTCCATTATCTAATAAGAGATGTAATATAAAGAGAATATATAAAAAGAAAT